>NW_015113103.1:188028-203858 GCF_001443285.1 Poecilia latipinna | reverse complement strand
TATATATATATATATATAATTCTTTCTTGTCAATAGGGGTGATATCTATGGGCTGCATGATTAATAGTTACCCTCTCAGCTGATTCTCTAACTTTAGCTGTGGATGTCTACAGTTAGTCCAGAGCTCCTATGACACTCTTGGCTGCTTTTCTGATTAATGTTCTTCTTGCCAGGAATGTCAGTTTAACAGGACAGCCATATATTCATTGGTTTGCAGCTGTGCAATATCCTTTTCATTTTTGGATGATGAATTATATAGTACTTTGTGAGATGGCCACAGTTCGACATATGTTTCATAATGTATCCCTGCTGTAACCGCTTCCATATCTTCAGCTGCAAAAACTACATCACTGCAAAAAGAAAGTCCAAACCCTGAGGTTTCTAAACCACTTACTCTCCTCTCCATTATTGCACATTGAGATTATGTCCATAAACACCAGTCGTACTTGTCAGATTCTTGACAAGGAAAAGACCTAGCGGAGTCCAAACTGCATTGGGAACAAGCCCAACAAGCCCTGCTACCCCATATTCCTCCAGCACTCCCCACAAAATTCATTGTGGAATAAGGACATAACCATTCCCCAGATCAACAAATACCTTTAGAGCAGAAAAGCAAACTCCTATTATTCCCTAAGCAGTGCAGTAAAAGCAAAGATCTGGTCATAGTTACACAGCCAGGATGAAAGCTAAATTGTTCCTCCCAAATCAAGTTTCAGTGAGAGTCTTCTCTTCGACACCATAGAGCAAGCTTTACTCAGGAGGTTTAAAAGTGATAAACTTTGGATTGTTGGAACATACTCTCTTGTCCGATGTCTTAAAAAATGAAACAATCACACTTGTCTCCCAGGTCAATGGTGCTGTCCTAATCCTCCATGTGACAATGAAGTGTGTCATCCACACTGTCCAAAGCCTTTAGCATCTGAGGCCAAACATCTTTCACACCTAGGTCCCTTTTTTAATTACCTCTGCAATATGCCCTGTTGATGGAATCAGCCTGTTCCCAAAAGAGAACCAAACCCCACAGCCCTTCTTCAGCCTGATTTCTTCCATCCCCATGGCCCATTCAAATCAAATGTACTCATGCTTCCTCAAGGCATAATATACATATTTTTTTGGAAGTATTAGTTGCAGATTATGTAACTCTTATGCCAATTTTTTTCCCAGTTCACACTGTTGGTAACCTTCCTTGCTACAGGATCCAACTCACTATGAGGTGATGTCCAAGCCATAATGCCATAGGCCCAGTGATAAAATAAAATGTGTCCTTGAAATGTATGCCAAGGTGGCTTGTTATTAACTGTACTTATAAATCACCATTTGCTTGAACATGGTGTTTGTTATGGACATACCAGAAGTCCAAAAGTAAAACACTGCTTAGATTCATCTTTGTGAGGCCATTCTTTACATGTTTTGTTGAATTGCCACCTTAACATGATGAAGGGTTTGTGCACCCCATGACAATGGGAGCTAATTTTTGGAGCTTCAACTCTCAGTAGAGAGTTGCATGGCAAACAAACCTAAGGAGAAGGATTAGACCAAGAGTGGTTCAATGATATGAAAAGGCAGAGCACAAGAAGATGCAAACCTTGCCCAGATGAAAGATACCAGGCTATCCTGCTGGAGCCATACGTCTAGGACAGGGGTGGGCAACTCCAGGCCTAGAGGGCTGGTCTCCTGCAACTTTTAGATGTGTCTCAACTTTAACACACCTGAGTCAAATAATGAGGTCATTAGTAGGACTCTGGAGAACCAGACTGCAGCTGGAACCAGACTGCAGCTGGAGGTGATTCAGCTGTTGGTTTCAAGTGTGTTGGATCAGGGAGACATCTAAGAGTTGCAGGACACCGGCCATCGAGGACCAGGATTGCCCACCCCTGGTCTAAGAGGAAACTATCAGACAATCACTTGATGTTCAACCTTCAGGTTTGGCCAAATTTTTGCGCTAGGACTTCGCCGTCCTACACGGATTTTTGTGCACTATTTTTACCTGTTAGAGTCTAGAATTTACAGGGTTTTTCTGTGCACGCAATGACCCTCAATCACTCGCCACTTTTACATAAATAGATAAAAAGTAAAGATAAAAACATTAAAAACATCGAAGACATCAAAAACCTGCACTCTAACCCTAATTTAGCCATAAGCTAAATTAGCTTATGGCTAATTTAGCCATAAGCTAATTTAGAGTTCCCATAAGCAACTCTTAACAGGTGAGTTTTAAATTGAGATTTAAAGGCACCCAGTGTTTCAGTTGTTTTACAGTTTTATGGAAGTTTGTTCCAAAATTGTGGTGCATAGAAACTGAATGCTGCTTCTCCTCGTTTGGTTCTGGTTCTGGGGATGCAGAGCAGAACCAGAACCAGAAGATCTGAGGGGTCTAGACAGTTGGTACAGCAATAACAGATCTTTAATGTATTGTGGTGCTAAACCGTTCAGTGATTTATAAACTAACAGTATTTTTTAAAGTCTATTCTTTGAGCTACAGGGAGCCAGTGAAGGGATTTTAAAACTGGTGTTATGTGCTCTATCTTCCTGGTTTTAGTGAGAACGCGAGCAGCAGCATCTGGATGAGCTGCTTCTGTTTGATTGATTTATTAGTCAGACCTGTGAAGACGCTGTTGCAGTAATCGATGCGGCTGAAGATAAACGCATGGATGAGTTTCTCTAGATCCTGCTGAGACATCAGTCCTCTAATCCTGCAGATGTTCTTCAGGTGATAGAAGGCCGACTTTGTGACTGTCTTAATGTGGCTCTGAAGGTTCAGGTCAGAGGTCATCACTACTCCCAGGTTTCGGGCTGATCGCTGGTTTTCAGTTGTAATAACTGAAGCTCTGCACTGATTCTAGTTCGCTCCTCTTTAGGTCCAAAGATAATAACTTCAGTTTTGTTTCTGTTCAGCTGGAGAAAGTTTTGTCTCATCCACACATTTATCTGTTCTAAGCATCTATTCAGTGATTGGATGGGTTCAGAGTCACCTGGTGACATTGTAATGTAGAGCTGTGTATCATCCGCATAGTTATGGTAGCTAATCCTATTTCCTGTTATAACCTGAGCCAGTGGGAGCATATAAATATTGAAAAGAAGTGGTCCTAGGATTGAACCCTGGGGTACCCCACATGTGACCTTTGACCTCTCTGATGAGAAGTTTCCAATTAAAACAAAGAAATCCCTGTTCCTTATGTAAGAGTCAAACCAGTTGAGCACTGGACCGGAGAGTCCGACCCAACTCTCCAGTCGATTCAGTAAAATGTCATGGTCAACAATGTCGAAAGCTGCACTGAGGTCCAACAGAACCAGCACTGTGGTTCACAGTCGGTATGTATATGGGTATCATTGAACACTTTCACAAGGGCCGTCTCCGTGCTGTGGTGAGCACGAAAACCAGACTGGAAGGAGTCAAAGCGATTCATTATTGTTAAGAAGTTATTTAATTGTTTAAAAACTGCTTTTTCAATTATTTTGCTGATGAATGGGAGGTCAGAGGTCGGCCTGTAATTCTGCAGTAGTGATTTGTCTAGATTGTTCTTTTTTAGCAGTGGTTTGATAACTGCTGTTTTCAAAGCCTGAGGGAAATCACCTGAAGAGAGCGATGAGTTACTATTTGGATCAGATCATTAATGACAGGCAGGACTTTCTTAAAGAAATGTGTGGGTGGGACATCCAGACAGCAGGAACTGGAGCTTAATTGACTTATAATTTCTTCTAGGGTTTTATAATTTAGTAGTTGAAATTGGGTCATTGTTCCTGCATTTGTTTTGTTTGGGTACAGCATTGGTACTGGCTTTGGAGTGGATGTGCAGATTAATCCTCTGATCTTTTGAATCTTTTTTGAAAAGAAACTGGAAAACTTTTTGCAGGCGGCATTCGATTGAAGTTCAGGTGGTAACACCACCTGGTAACGGTCTTGTTGGCAATGATGGTGTCACCTGGAGGATAGATTTTACCAATTGGCAATTTCTAATTGTTAATATACTGTATGTGTTGAGGGAGATTAGATAATCATTGCACTGAACAGGAATAAAGTGGATTGTAAATTTAATAAAATTACGATGACGTCTGTTTTGAATGTATGCTATATAACTGCACTGACATAAACAGAAACATATTTCATGGTCAAATGGACTTCAGTTCCGTTACTTATAAGTTTCAATCTGCAAAGGTCAAAAGCGGTAATGGGTGTAGAATTGGTCTATTATGCTGTTTGTCCCTTAGACATCTATGTGGATAAGTCACCAAGTCAGTAAGTCAATGTCACAGAGAAATGAAGTCATTTTTTCCTGACCTAACTCTAAACTACTGCTCAGGCTCTAACTTCGCTAGACCTTTCCCATTTAGCCTGAGTGCTTCTGTGAGCTCAGAGGAGAGCTGCTGGCAGGCAACCAGACATCAGCAGTGGTAATATAAAGGCTTAAAGACAGACAGGACTCCAGAGGCTCTGGCAAGCCTTCCCTCATGTATTTTGCCTAATAAAGTCCATTACACTCAATATCCTCACCTTAGTTGTCTACCATTTATGACACCATTGAGGGGGCCTGGTGGATTTATGGTTATTAAAATGTCCCCCAGAAAATTGGATTTCTATTAAATGCTAAGGGAAGGAATTTTAACAAGCTAATCTGTTGGCAAGGTCTTCGCAGTTTTCCACTTGAAAGGTGAAAAAGTGAAGGTAAGAAAGTGAACGCTTGTCCATAGCTTACATAACATTTCACATAGTACCTAGTAAGATTAGTTTAAACTCAAATCATAAATTTACAATGAAAATCAGAGTTAAAGACAGTAAACACCCAATCTGCAAACAGCACCACCGAGTACAAGCATTTTGAGATTGTCACTGCCACGTAGAAAAATTATGCCTTTGCACCCTCTTGTGGTGCCCATATATAATTACATTTTTTGTAAGAATAAGAAATTGTTTGTTCCATTACTTTAATTTATGTATGAAAAATGTATGTACCTTCAATGGATATTGTTTCCTCAGAAGAATTTATTCAAATGTTGTCTTATTTGGGAAGATTAAAAAAACCAAAAACAAAAAAACTTAATTTTAGAGCTCAATTAAACTGGGTGCTTTAACCTTTATTCAAAGATAATGTTCAGGAAGCAAAATAAAAAACCCTGTAGTTAAGCTGTCTGGAAAGTGTTCAGAACCACTCGCTTAACAATAGCTGGGAGGCTCTTTTTACAGCTGCTTACAGTTTGAGCCTTTATAACAGAATAAATTTCATTCAACATCTGCTTGCTTCAGTGAACAGGAAAATGCAGCTTTGTATGCTGTCCTTTTGTTGTCATTGTGCACTCTCACAGAAATTGTTTCTAGAATTTATGGCATGAAAGATCTGACCATTTTTTTTTTCTTAATTTCATAAGTGAATGACATGTTTTTTTTTTTTTTCAAAGTAATGACTAGCTTTGAGACCACAAATATGTGGGGAGGGTGGGTGAAATAGCACGTTTTACAGCTCATGTTACAGTGCCAGTGAAGCTAAGATATAACTAAAATGCATTTTTGACCTAAATTGAATAAATCACCATTACATTTAAAGATATATTCCAACAAATGCATAATAAGCTAAATTTTATTTAAATAAAATATTAAAACAATTTATTTTTGTGAGTCTTAGTAACTGTTGCACACGAAGAGTTCAAAAGGTTTTTGACAAAAAATAGTAATATTTCCAAACTTGTTTATCCCAAATTTGCCTCAATCATGCAAATAGATTTAATTTCAACGGGATTTCAGCAAAGTTAAAGGGCACATTGGAAAAAGAAAGGTTTACAATCTACTGTGCCATGATAAATGTTGTGATAGCAGGATACACAGAGAAAAATACGCACAATAGTGTCCTCATCTGGTTCGAGAAGGACTTGCAGTAGACTGAAAACGTTCTAGTCAAAAATGTGATCCAAAGACAGTCTTCAAGTGAAGGGAAAGCCCAATTACATTTCCACCATCTTTGCTACAGAAAAACTACAGAATCCCCACAGAATTCAGGTTAACCTTTTTTTTTCCTTCTATGCTTTTAGCCACATTCTTTATTATCCAAGTGTCTTTTAACATGGAAGTCTGCCCTTGTTTAGGTCATGCTGTCTCTCTTATTTAATAAGCTCTTATTTAATAAGCTGCAGACTAGTCCCAAGATGGCATGGTACATACATAAGGAATCAGCAATTGTAACGTTTTGCATCACAGACTCTGTCCAATATTCAGTCAGTGTTACTTTCTGGAATTTAGCTTGCATTGCTTTCCTCTTCTCTTCAGTCTCAGAAAGCTGCTGCAGAAAGTTTACAACAGTTTTAAAACTTAAATATATAATAAAGTTCAAAAAAGCAATTTTAATCTTTTAATATAGTCACTTGTTACACTTGTGACTAACACTGACTGCAGTCACTCTACTAAACACAAGGTGCTACTGTAGAGAAAATAATACTGCTACACAGCCAGAGTGGCATCAAGAATTTATTAGAAGTCCACATTTTGCACACAAAACATATCACATTTAAACTTATCACTGGATGACCAATCACAGATGCATATAAGTCTTTATTGACTGAAAGCAATACTGTCCACATGTTAGCATAGCTAAGCATAAGTATACTATTTTACTCTCCTCCGTTAGCATGAAATACTTGTCCACATAGACATAATATAAGTTATAAGTTAATATATTATGTCTATGCTTCTCCAGTTCAGAACTACAGTCACTTCACAACTCTCACGTCCATAAACACAATAAAACACAATTTCATTTTTAGAATCTTGACAAGAATGTCTTAAAGTTTATTAGAGACAAATAGTCATCAAATGATGTGTTTTCTTGTTCAGTACTCATCTTTAAAATGAATCACTCTTCTTTTGTTAGATAGCTCTGTTCACTTTATTGCTAACGTTCAGCCTTCGGTTAACTTCATCTCTACTTCTCTGTCAGAACAGTGCTGCCTTTACACAAGAACTCGCTCTCATTGCCCCCGGTGGACAATAGCAGTACGACATGCACATAAACAAAGTGACAGGATACAGAACTTGCAGCTTTAGCTTTCAAAGTAAATTAGAAAACATGAACATATAACACAAAATAACTCAAAGACAAGGTAAGATGAGAACACGAATGACAACAAGGTTCTTCATCAACTTTAATTTCTCCAGCTTAAGTACTCTTTTAATAACTACATTTGAATTTCATCATTTTTTAAAAGTATTTCTTTAGTTTTAGTTATTGATCATTCACTGTACATTTTCTTTTTGATTATTGGCTTGTGTCAGAATTGATTTTTACTCTGATATTTTGCAGAAGTGCAATTGTCTTGTATGCAGTGTCAGTACTACCCCAAGAAATTAAGCTATGTCTCAGAATGGAGTTAGCCTTACAAGGCCTGAAATATCTTACAGATTAGTTGTTTGGATGTTTTGTTTTATTATTTCTTTTTACATTTCGTTCAGTTCTTTGAAGTGAAGCACTGATTACAACCTCCAGCAGTGTCTTATCATCCTGGGGCCTGTAGTGAAGCTGCAGCCATCTGCCTGCTTCACAGGCCTTTAAAGATCATGTATTTAGATTTTTCAGAGTGATCAATGCAATGTTGCCTAAGTGCAACTTAAAAAATTATGCCTTGTCAATTGTCTGAATATTTTTTTAAGTCTATACAAACTACAGTTTGTACAATTTAAAATGTATCTGTGTCTCACTGGAGCTTAACATTTCTCTTTATTCTGTACATGTCAGAATCCCAGATGGAGTGGGATTTAAAATGCAATATAAATGCCACAACAAGAGAGAAGCAAACAGATTACAGGGACAGAGCAGATTATACGACTCGAAGAAGCTCATATTTCTTTAATGTTTGCAGCCACATTGCATATGCAGTCTTCAAGTCTGAGGAAGAAGTTTCTTTTTTTAAACCACCTTCTTGTTTTGCAGCAGGGCTGCTCAGTAGCACAGATGTCCGCACAGATATGACTACGGTTTGACTACACCTTTTAATTAGCTCATGTCCCAGTGCAAGAAGTACATGGAGAGAATTTATGTATACAGAAAGCAGTAATGTGCCCCATTTCAGCCAGTTAAGGTTTTTTCTGTTTTTCCCCACAACAAAGGGACTGACAAATTTGCTTACTATCAAATGGGTTCCAAAAGAAATTAACTGCTGTATTCAGACTTAAAAGCCATCAGAATACATGACAGTGTAATGTTCTTTATACCCATAGAAATAACTGAAGCTTCAGTGTATCATTTTGATTTCAGAAATTTAATTCAGATTGACTAAATTACCATTAAAAAGACTGAAAAAGATTAGATGCAATGACACTGATTTGTCACCAGATGGCAGTTCATGACTATCTCCACTGAATAACTAAATAGAATTTACCACCTTTGATTGTGCAATAAAACACATATGTAGATTAAATCAGGGACAAGCTTAGAAGTTTAAAGCTATACACAGAAATTTAGACAATATTTCTGTTATTCTTTCTGTTGGCTAAAACAAACAAACAAAAAAATCGAATGACTCTCTAAGTTGAAATTACTTGTAATATTTCTTATTCATTATAACACGGCTCTTCATCTATTGGCTCTTGCTACTTTTAGCCATGACCTTTACAAATTTGGTTTTCAAAAAAGCAGTCTAAAGTATTATTTTCAGAGGGATAAAAAGTATATATTGGCTACTCTGGTAAATAGCATACTCCATCCATCCATCAATTTTCTGTACACCCTTGTCCCAAATAGCATAATGGGTTTTGTTTTTTGTTTCTCTGAACACTGAATCCTCCTGGGTGCTTTTGTGATTAACGCTCTTCTGATTAACGCTTAGCTGGGGGACAACTTATGTGTTGCAATATGGCAAAATGAGAATAAAAAATAAGATTATAAGGGGTATCAATATTTTTGCAAGAAACTGTAAATGTGGGTATTCTTTTCTTGAGTGCTGCAGAAGACTGATGCTTTGGTTTATGTCACAAAAAACAACTGACAGTGCCAGTGATAAAACTTAAAGTAGTGGAAGAAAACCCTATAAGTCTCAATCAATTTCTAAGATGAGAATCTAATCAGTTTGTCTGCGTGAATGATGTGTTCTTTGAGAATCCTAAATGGGTTAATTTGTGCTCACAGGTATAGTGAGTGTGTTGATCCATCTAATGTCTCTTTCCTTAGCGTAAATAATTTATACATTTTAATTTAAATTAAAATCTTTGAAATAAGTAAAAGCTAGACAAAACGTTCTGCTAAATATTATTTTTGATGAGTTTATGCTATTGCTTTAGTAGTCAGCAGGGCAGATTTTTTTGTGCAGTGCAGCACTATTGCTTTAGATGTAATACCTTCTGACAAAGTGTCCTGCCTGACGAAGCACGACTGAACCTCTCAAATCTCTCTTTAAGCATTCCATAAAGTCATACTCTAACACAGCTTCAGATCTGTTGTTTGAGAGTCAATGAATTTTTATTACAAGGACATAATATGCATCTAATTATTAAAGTGAATCCGTGAGCTCAGGCAGGATTCTTTGTCACAGCAAGTAGATCGGTTTCTCTGTTAGATGAAATCATTACGTGTAATCTCTCAGGTGGCGCTTGTTAATGTTAATACAGCAATTACTAGAAAGCACCTTGTTTTCCCACCCTAACAACTTAATAATGAAGCCGTCATTTGTTTTTGCCTTTGAAAAAAAAAAAAAAAAAAAAGTGCCAGGAAAGAGGCAAAATAGTGCTGTAATGTAGAAGTGGGTAAAATTAAACTTTGAAAAATTAAAATGAAAAGTCATGATAAATTTTTTTCATATTTATCCACTATAATTTGCTTAAAAAACAGTTTTATTCTAATTTCTTTAATTTCATTTAGCTTTTTTAGTTCTGAGCCGAGTGAATTTTAGTGTGATTATTATTATTTCTCACCCTATTTGTAATAGTGATTAGTTAACTTCTTTGTATTAAAAATGTTTAAGAAGTGAATAATCTAGTGACAAATATTTGCAACCCATTTCTCCAATGTCTAATTAAGCATTTCTTGAAAGTCTTGAATCAATTGCTCTTTTATGTCAGAGCATTTTAAGACACATCAATTCACTGATGCTTTCCTAACCCCATATAACAAATTCAGGAATTTCCTTTCTATAAATATTATTTTTGAACAATTAACCATATTATTCTCAGTTAAAAAATATTTGTTGTTATTCCTGTGTGGTAAGAAAATAATTAGTAGAATTTTTGCACACTACAGGATCAGGATTATGTGTGGTTAGAGTGATGTGGAATTGAACTTAACTGTGGCTCAATAATAGAGCATTTTAGAAAAAAAATATGGTGAAAAAATACAGATTGAATATCATAAGTGTGTAAGATGAGCTACAGAGTACATGATATTGAGCTAAAATTAAAATAAAATGTTTGTTTTAAAAAAATATATACTTCTATTTTTTGGCACATCCATCATTCCATATATTCCAAGCTTGCTGTTAAGTCAGTGATGTATTTTGATTAAAAGCATGTGCTCAAAGGGGAAAATGGTATTCAGATTTGTTCTCTAATTAGCAGAGATGGGTCAGGATTAAAGGCAGGGAATGCCAAGGGCTGTTGGTTTGCTGTTTATTTATGCATTGTATGCCACAAGAGACATGAATAAATGATGAAATAAGCATGTAATACATCATTATCAAAATGGTGGCTAGTAAAACACAAGCCAGAGAGTCATTTGGGGGCAGTTTTGTATGGAAGAATGTTTTGGGTTTTCAATGTGCTCATTTATGCACACAAGTGAGAAAGTACTTATATCTGTCATGACCTGTGTAAGAATCAGAAGTAGAGACCCTTGTTCATGGTGACAACCTGTCTGTTCCTGAAAGGCATCAAGTCATCTTTGCTTTAGGATAACTGGCAGTGATTGCTGAGCATGCAAGCTCTGTCTCAAAGTAACTGGTCACCATTAGCTGAACATTGCCCCAAACCTGTAATCACTCCCCTAAAATAAAACCATTGACGATCAAAGAATGTGAACTTGATCAAAGTATTTTGTCTTTATTTCAAGCAAATGAGAGCAGCATGAGTCATAACATTTCTTTATTTTTGTTGCAGATTTCATTCTCAACATTCCTGTGTTCAAATGGGAAAAAACATTAAATTATTTAATTAAGATCACATTACCAACCCGACTTAATAATCCTAAATTCACCGTAATCCTGCTCCAACCCATTGTAGTTTTCTTTCTCTATTTCTTATCCCTCCAATAAAAGTGATGCATGGTTTCCCCCATGGTCCTTCAATCCCACTCTTTGTTTAGGTAATCTAAACAGATGTGGACTTCCCTCAAAGTCCCCCATCAACTCTGCGCCCCCTCTCACATCAACTAATCCGAACCATGAATGTGATAGCAGAGTGCCATCTGCTGTGCTCGAACGCTCTCTGAGATGGGCAGAGCTCCACATCTGGACTACTGCCTGCCCATCCTGTTTTCTACTTATTATCCTCTCTATATACAGTCCCCACCACTCACTCAGAATGCAACAAGGATTTAAAAGCTCATCAGGCTTTATAGTCTTAATAAATCAGCATCACAGTCAGGGATACACCAGATGTTAATATAACGCAATGTGTGCAGCTATTTGGAAAGAAAAACGAAATTGAGATCTGATCAAATTACATAATTTATTGTTTTACATTCACATATACCATGTTTTTTTCTTTTACCAGCTTCTGATCAGGGGTTAAACTGGAGTTTCGTTCAAGATAAAAACGTGTTTCTACGATTTAGATATAATTATAAGTGTGCAGATATCTTTTTTCTGTACCTACTAATTTGAACACTTCAGTGGCACCAAATATTAACATTGAAACAAGAAACAATTAATGTAAACAATGAATGCAGTTCATCAAATGTGTTTTTTAGTGATAAATAATAATGGATGTTGGAAAAGGTTGATACATGATCCAGTTTTATTTTACAACATCAAAGTCAGGTTGCCTCAGTAAAAGATCTGAAAACTTACTGATTAAGAACTGGAGATGTTGCAGTTAAACCTCTATTAATTGTCAAAAGATCATTCATTTATATTTTGTCACAGATTCCTGTTGAGACATCTAGAAACACATCATCATGTTACATTTGGATCCTCTGACTACTCACATTTAATGTTAAATAGAAAGAGTTTTGCAAAAAAAATATATATATATTTCCAAAGTGTTCTGCCAGCTGCCACTATAAGAAATGACTAAGTAATTAGAAATGAAATGAACACTGATTTCCAACACTTTAGATCTGATGAGTTACAGTTATCACCATGTGGTGATCAGAGGGTTAACCACTGATGATCTGCACCCGGTGCTGTAAATGGGATATTCAGTTTGATGCCAGAAATGCCAGTCCAGCAGATTAGCTTTGAAACTAATAATCTGTAACTGCTAAGGGATGCCATGTCCAGAAATAATAGACACTCTGCTGGAGTAATTAGTATATACCCAGACAAGAGTGTATTGAGAGGTAGTAGATGTTTGCATATATTCATGACAGGCTTAAGTGTCATGTTACATTAAAGACATTTTTGGACAGCTTTTTTATTTGATTTTTTTTTTTTTTTAGATGAAATGATTATAAAACAAACAACTTTAAAATTAGAAAACAACAACGGTGAAAAGAAGTTAGATTTAATAATGGATTTAATCTAATCTATGCATTCATATAGACACAGATTTATACACCCACTAATGTTTGGTGAACCCGTTTGACTGTTAGGAACTTGAACGGAAACCATATTATTGTTTGAAACCAAAACCAAGTTATTGGCAAATGCTTTACATTTCCTCTATTCAGAATTTGTAAAGCTCTTTCAAATTGGCTGATTTTGTGACAAAAAAATTCGCATTTTTTTCCGTATCTTTTTTTTTTTTTTTTTTACATAAATGGATTGACAAAAATCCATTTATGTCAATCCATTTTGCCATAAATGGTTTTGATTTATGTCAAAATCCATAGAATTTTGACATAAATTCTATGGATTTACAATAGAATTTATGTCAAGGCCAATCCGGCACCTAAATCTTGTCCTGTTCTTTTGATTTAAAAGCTGTTTTTTATGTGCTTAGGCTTGTTGTTCAATACCTCACTGTTGTCATGTATCAAAATACCAACTCAAACTCAACCATAAGAAGAACTGACGAGAGTAATTGGGAACAATCCAAAAATAAACAAGATGTAGGTCTACCATAAACTGAAAAATTCTGAAACACTTGGTTCTCACTTAATGGTGGAGTGACCTATTTTTAAAACTTAGGTCAATTTAAAGCCCCCAAAGCTTTATTAGGTGATGTTACTAATAAAATGGAGTGATTTATTTATTTGATGTACAAAAAGTCAATTGACTCTACTCTATTTCAGCACCATCAAAGATATACTGGAGAAGTCTTTTGAGACAGATATTGATTGAGTCATTAATCTGAATTACCACATCTAGACACACAGAAGATACATGTCCGACAACCAAACGGATGCTTTAGACTTCACTGCCTGTAGATCTTCCATCTGCATGCATTCTTCTTTGGTACGTATTCACGAATGTACACAGACAATGTAAAGACAAGATTGCAGAAAAAAGACACATGAGGGAAGGCGTTGTTTTTTCTATGAACAAACAATGATATAATAGAAAAGGTGGTTTAAGAGGCAGGAGGGCCCTGCTGTTTACTACATGGAAAATGCAATAGATGGTAGATTACGATCCCATCAGACCAAAGACTTTGCCTTGACATTTAGGTTGTAGTGAAAGAGGATGTTCCAGTAAGTGCAGCTGAGTCTTTCTCACTCTTTGTTTTTAGATGCACTTCTTTACTTACTTTTGTGGCTTTTGTGTTTTTCACTAAGCCCAATCCATCTACAAACTCCAAGTAGCTCACATAGACAAGTGTAAAAATTATAATAAATCCCTAGTTAATTTTGCAAATGCTCTGTATTTTCTTCACGTTTACAAAAATTCCTTGCAAAGGTAACAAATGAAAACTAACCACTGAACACAGATTTTACAGATCTCTGTTTTAAGCATTAAGCATTTCTGAAATTGAATTCATAAATAACAGAATAAATAGGAATAAACTGAGCAGAATTGCTTTTTCAGGTTTAGATAGGACAGGCGTGACCAAGTCCAGTTACTGAGACCTCGACTGCAGGACACCTGAATTAAATGACTCCTTAGCATGTCATTAATTTCTGCAGATGCCTGGCAAAGGGCCATTCAATTGACTCTGGTGTGTTGGACAAAACAGATAATAGCTCTGGACTGGACTGGGGATATAAGTAATCTTTATCCACATGTATTTACAGTAAAGCCTCTGATTGATTTCTTAAGCTAAGCAACATAA
This sequence comes from Poecilia latipinna, assembly GCF_001443285.1. Lineage (NCBI taxonomy): Eukaryota > Metazoa > Chordata > Actinopteri > Cyprinodontiformes > Poeciliidae > Poecilia > Poecilia latipinna. The sequence goes on along the minus strand of NW_015113103.1, from coordinate 189,520 downwards.
ATGCCTCTGTATTTTCTACCAAACCACTTGTCTTTGGCAGAAACTTGTGCAGGTATAGATGCAAATATGTTTTACTAGACAGTAGATGTTTGTGATACTACCTATTTAGGTAACAAGCCGATACCAAATAAATACAGGACCCTGATTGCCGACACTAATATTTTTATTTAATTTTGATGAGTCATCAAACTTTTTGATATTCATGTTTTTGTGTTTTTTCCTTTGAATTATTTTGGTCAAACCTAGGACAGAATTTGGACAAAGTTTACCTACAAAGGCAAAAATTAGCATTTGTCAGCAAATCAAAAAAATCTTTTTGAGATAGAGTTGAAAAACTATTGAGTAAAATTTCAAGAGTGAATCTGAAACTAAAGTGTCGATCAATACGTTAGTATTGATCCAGTACTGACACCAACATGGTATTTATACTGTCGATATTTTGGATCGATTCGCCCGCATCTACTATAATTTAAGTGCAATTCAAATACGTCGCTAGTTGCACCACATATAAATATAGTTTTTTGCAAAAAACTTTATGTGGCAAATACTGACTTCATTTGCTGAGTGAGTGAGTCAGTCAATGAGAGACTCAAAGATCTATCCCCTCCCATTTTGTTCTAGCAGCTAACTCATTCTTCATTCAATTTTAATGTGTTTACCACACCAGATGAATTTCTCCAAACACACATCTGTCAGAGTGATGACAATCACTAAGTGATCCCCAGTGGGTGATTGCAGTAACACCCGTTCCCCCTCACCATCCTGTGCATATGGGAAATATGTGATGCCATTTGGCTTTAAAAAAATGTGCAACTTTAGACAGTCAATCATGAGTCACAGAGACATGTCATTTCAGAATGCAAATTTGTCAGAAATTTACTCAGACATAGTTGGTAAAAACAAAATAATGCAATCACCAAAAAACTGCACATCATTTTTTAATTAATTCTTCTTTTAACATTAGCTTTACAACAGGCAGTATGCTGTATTTTCTTGGAGAATACATTCTGAGGATAACTGGCTCTGCCAAACTGCCAGACTGTCTCTTTAGATGCAGTGAATGAACACTTTTACGGGAACACGCACTGATGCTCATGGCTGCCCACAGCTGTACTGTCCCTGATTCACCTCAAGCACTCTTTGTTTTAAATGACATTTCAAAAGGACAAAGAACTGTGTTGTTTTATGCAAATCTTTACCCCTCTACGTAAAGATCAAAGAGTATGAGAATGCAGTTTTCTGATTTGAAATGATAAGCATAAAAGCATCAAGATGAACGACATTGTAAAATGCAAAAATGGTACACTTTACTGCATAGGTGCCTAAATCCAGTAAATCACAAGGCAAGTGTGGTGTGTATATATATATATATATATATATATATATATATATATATATATATATATATTTATTTATTTATTTTACTTCCCCAACATATCTGAATCACATGAATGGTTCATTACCATACCTCCGCTAAGCTGAATGATATGAT
>NW_015113103.1:170723-184864 GCF_001443285.1 Poecilia latipinna | reverse complement strand
TGATTCAGGTGTGTTGGGGCAAGGACACATCCAGAGGTTACAGAATGATCTCAAGGACTTTATTTGAATCTCTCCTCCTTTCACAAAAACTATAAAGCTGTTAACAAGGACAGCACTTGATGTATGACTATTGTTAATTTAAGAAATGTATTTTTGGAGAAAAAGGAAGTGTCTTCTTTCCTTTTGTTTGATTAAGATTGGGATTTGTTTGGGGTGTTTTTCAAAAAAAGATCAATCTCAAACTTAAAATAATGAAAACTACAAAAAAACACTAACACCCTAAAGAGATCAGTATATGACTTGTGTATATCTACTCCTTAATTCTTTCTTTCAAAATCTACATTTTGTGCAATTCTTTCCATAATTCCCCACTTCTCTAAACACAATTAAATGTTCTGATTTTGGTTACTCACACACAGGGGGACATTAGCTGTGGCCCCTTTTGATATTTTAAATCTTTGATGTGCTGCTCACTTCTTCTCAAACTCTAATTCCACAGTAAGGTGCCAGATCATTTATCATTCAAAGCTTCCTGTCTAGATGTTGGTTTACTTTCCTTTCTGTCCTGCTTGCTTCCTGCCTTACCAAAAGTAAATAAAAGCACAAATGCTACGGTAGTGACAATATTCACGGGATTAACCATTTCATTGTTTTACTAATTTACATGTTAGGTGACTTGCAAATTTGATTAACATGTGAAACCAGATATTTACATACTTGAATATAAAGACATTTTGATGTTAAATCAGACCAAACTTCTGTTGTTTCAGGTCAGTTAGAATAACTGCTAAATGGCACAATTCAGTAATTTACATACAGAATGATTACTGTCTCTTTTGGCAATGAGGGAAAGCCCAGATGATGAAGTCATGACTTTGGAAAACTTTTATAGGTTAACAGATGCATTTGAGTTACTTGGAGGCACACCCAAGAATATTTTTTAAGGCCACACCTGGAACATATTGCTTACTTGTTTGACATAATTGGGAAGTCAAATGAAATCAGCCAAGATATTGTGAAGCTGCACAACTCTGGTTCATCCGTGGGAACAATTTTTGTTCAAACAATTGTATGCAGGCATGCATGATGGGAATGTCTACTCATCATACTGTTAAGGAATGAAATGGAAAAAAAAATATACATATATATATATATATATATATATATATATATATATATATATATATGTGTGTGTGTGTGTTTGTGTGTGTGTGAACAATATTGTGAAATGTATGTACTTCATTTAGAGGCACACAACACTCTACAGGGTTGTGTGCCTCCCTGAATCCCTCACTCTTTCTCTTCCTGCCTCGGCGTCCAAGAGCACGAGCCTCTGGCTGTGTAGCCATGACAACCAAATGAGGTAAATGGTTGCAGGAGAATCCTCATCACGACCACCATCCTCACACATCTCTCTTCAGTGGTGCATGAGCATAGTGATGATGTCTTTCGTGCATGATAATCCTTATCCACTGTTGTAATTCCTTAGTGGAATTCCAATAAGTGATTCTGTTCTGCCGAGTACTGTCATTTTGTTCAGTGTCAAGCCAACATTGCATCTCCTTAGGGAGAGAGTTATTTTTGTCGTTCAGTCTCTTGACTTTAGAGTTCTTTAGAAAAGAAGACTATGATGTTGTCTGGTTTTAATTTTTGATGTTGCATGCATCCCTCATCAATAAGGTAGGGAACATGCCTGGATAGTATTTCCAAATGCATCCTCTCTGTGACAGAAGAAAAATACACAAACATCTGCCATCATATGTGTGCAGCTTTGCACATGGGCGAATCACGGGCTACTACTGAACAGAAAATAGACACAACCAATTGCAAAGCTCGAATGTAATGGCATTGGGTGACAACTGACATTCATTTGTTACACTGTATTGCATCAAATCAGACTAAATCAAGAATATTTACATGGAAACTCCAGATACTTGCTGCAATTTCATATGGCATTTTTCATTCTCAGTGTAATTTTTTAGCACCTTTTAAAATATATTACTGCTATTTGCATATTTGCAGAGTGATAAAATTGCTCTGTGAAATGACACACTGTGCTGTGTTTACAGATGAGGATTATTTATCTGCTGCCTTGACAAGCCAAGTCTGTAAACCCAAGAAAACAAGAGGAAGAAATTCACATATATTACAGAGTTCTTTTTCAAATTTTCCAACTGCCACTTTATTAAAATGATCATTCCTACTGTTGTCCAAGACAGGTGAAATTAAACATACTGATGCCTTTTAACTTGCATTGATTCCTGCTGAGGAACATTGTAAACACAACATAAAAAATATCACAAAATGCATTTCTCTCTTTCAGTGCTACATCTTCCCAAATGCTACCTAGATTTTTCATGTATGCACCGTGTAAGTAAATTTTATTTGGAGCAAACACAGATGAAGACAGGAGAAAGGATTTTATTACTATCAGTTTTTAACCAAACATCAATATACAGCTACACATACAGTCTGTTTGACAGTGTCTGTTTGACATTTGGAAATGCATTCAGTAGCAACAGTGTCATCACTCATTTTTCCGTCAAAATAATTTAGATTTGACCCATTCTGACATTTTGTCTGACAAATCACAACAATAATTTTGGTATTTTATGCAAGACAAGCCACACAAAAGCAGCCACCAGTGTTTCTGCTTCCCAGGGATGTGCAATGCCAGAAAGTTACAAAGGGGACAAACAATGTAAGTAAATGCTTCATTTTGGAAGCTGTAATAAAAAAATAGACATGAATCTGAAAATTATCCAGTTGGTAACTTAACAGTGCATGCTCTAATGTACTGATATTGGTAGTAAAATAAGTAAGAGAAAGTAAAATGTCATGCTAACATTTTTCATTCTAACAACTAATCTAACATAGTATTTTCAATATACAATAACTACACAGTAGTTGCAAATAATAATGATATGTATAAAAAATTCTTCCTGTGATCCCTTCACATCAGTTTGTGCATCTGGATATAAAAAAGCAGGTTATAATGGGTAAACAAATTCAATTAACTCACTTAACTTTAACTTTTTTGAGGGTATAAAAGGAATATTTTTTGCTTGTAATCTTGCTAGGTTTTCCAATTTTCTTCACCTAGGAATTTTTAGTGTTAGAGTGAGCTTATTCAGCTGGAACAACTTAGAGAAACATAGCTCTGGCTACGAGTAACAGTTTGATTCTGATCAAAATATCACATGTGGTACAATAGACTTGGATTTAACTTTCGTACTGTTTGCTTGCAGGGATATATTAATAAGTATTGATATTTGGGGCACATCTCTTTTTTTTATTAATCTGGCTTAGCTTTGTGTTTTGGTACTCAAAGTTAAAACTGGAAGCACTTTTCAATTTGTCTAACTGCCCAAACAATTTAACAGAATGTGACTGCAGAAATGTATGTTCAACCCTGGAAAAAAACAAACAAAAATAATAATAAAAAAAACAAAACATTGGATGTCGTCTTGACAGACAGGAAGTAGAGGGTCAAGGTAAAAACCTTTAATGTAATAAAACAGAGAGGTAATTCAATCTAATTAGCCTTATCCTTCCCTACTTCCTGATGTTTTGAGTTTTAAGGAATATAACATTATCTCCCAAACTCCTGTAATTCCTTTTCCTGTGTTTTATTATTGGGTTTCCAAAGGAACACTGCTTTTACATCTGATAAATTCCCAAAGCTGACAAGTCTGTTACACTGATGGACATTTCAGAAGCAGGAGTTAGCAGAAGGTCAGTGTCTATTATTTCTATTCAGAATGGGAAATCAGTGTGTACCATGTTTAGGCAATACATAATATCCATAAATTGAAATTTTACCATACAGTGCCATTGTTGTTAGAATGTGGGACATATATGGCGCATATATGAATACATACATCAACACTACAAGTAGATTACAACAATTATTATATGATTTGAGACATCCTTTGAAAAATTGTACTATGACTCATGATTTTTTTAATGCCTATTGAAAAACAACAACAATGAATAAGGCCACATTTATATTTTATCATTTCTGCAAAATGTGCTATTGACTGCTGCACATTTAGGGTTTGAATTCCTTCTAAAGAGAAAAAAAAGAATGTGTCTCTTTTTCCTCTTGTATTCCCCGCACAGAAATGATCACAATATATGGATGGCTCTTTTTATATCCACTGGTTGACATTCTTTTTGCTACATCTCAGTTTGCTGAATTACAAATGATTACAAGAACATGAGAAATAATTACATATCAGCTTTTGTGCATTTCAAGTCCTTATTACTGAGGATTTGAAAACACTAAATGCAAATTCAAGAGAAAAAAAGTGTCCAGGACTCTGCTTTCTTAGCTATGGAGTGTTTTGCACCACCATGACTGCAAGACCAGTGGAGAAAGTGTTCAAATGTGACTTTTTCTCTGTGTCAGTTGAGCTGTGTCATATACTCTTGAGAAAGACAACTTAAAATAGATGTAAAAATAAATAAAAATAAATAACAGAATGGCAGCTATGTTGAAGATAATCTAAAGACAAACCGTTTCCCAAATGACCAATCTTTTGGCTGTTGTAAAAGAAATAGCCATATGTTGGAAATTAAGGTTAAGCACTGCAATGAGCGAAGACTGCTGATTTGGTCAAAAGCTCCTTTCAGATCAGACTGTCAGGCTCAAATGTGTTCTACAGGTGTTCTTCATGACCAGTTTAGAGACCCCAAGTGAAATAAGGTCAAAGGTGACCCACTGCTGTTTTGTCTATGATCCACCTGAGAAGGTATAGTCACAGAGCCAAGATGAGCATAAGATGAAATGGGGCAGCTACAGGACACTGTGATGATCCCCCAGTTTGGATTTAATCTGAGAAATATGTTTAGTATAATCTGGGACAGACACACATGTGCTAAGCATGACTGCACTGCAATTTTGTTTGTGTTTGAAGACCTGACTGTATTATGACAGTTAGCTTGTAACTCACAAAAAAGATCAAATTCAGATATTACTGGGTATAAGAGAAATGTTCAACATACATGTGTGCGTTGCTCTAGTAATTGGAGCTGAGTTACACATGTAGCCCCATGAGCTCACCAAATCAACTTGTAGGACATGAATGCCAAAGGAAGAAATAAGGAGATCTTTGTGTTTATGTGTTTATCACAGAACTCTGATCTGAAAGATGCTAAAGACTGACAGGAAGAAATTGTAAATCTTTGGAGATGGTAATTGTTTGAGTACAAAGGGTTTTTACAAAGTGCAAGTTGGTTTCTATTGTGAAGCTACTTCTGCCTCTCTATGTAACATGCCATCCACAACAAAGTCCTCCCATGTCATATTTCTTCTACTGAAACTTAATCTTTGGCAAAGACAGTATTAGTCTAAATGAGATACCTGCCAAAATTAGGTTTATTGTTTAAAGTGCATCAACAGAGTAACTAAATAGATTCAATTTAATACCATATTTTCGTCGTAATTTCCAAGACTATACTGTATATATTTTAGAAATATCTTTCTCTACATAGTTTACAGTAATGAATCTAATGAACATACTATCCTCTTTGTTTTTATTTTTGATTACATACCATTTACTTTTGTACATAAATTTGTAATTATATAATGAATACTGCTGGAAGTTTGAGAAGACCAACTGTCAACCAAACCCTTCTTGTTAAGCTTTCCGCCTATGATTAATTCAGAAGGAACAACACTATTAACCTTCTTCATATCTTGAGAGCAACCTTTAAATATAAGCAAATGAGGCAATCCAGACAGGACACTGTTAAATGATACGATATGCCAGCATATCACATTACAAGCAGTTAAATATTGAGGTCACTTGTCATTATGACATCCTTTTATAAGGGATTTTAGGTCAGTGAAGTGTCCTGCTTTACATAGATTAAGTTCCAGTGAATATGATTTTAAAATTCACAAAAGCCTTGAGCTTTCTTTACAGAATTTCAGATTCCAAAGCTGAATGTTCAGCATTAGATTTAGTTTTTTGGTTTTTCTAAGACAAAAATGACAGCACTACAAGAAAAATATTTCCTATGTGTTAGTAGTCCAGTGAAATCTATTTCTCTTTCGATACAAGTCATAGTCTTGGCCTCGTTATTTTTCTTCAGAATATTTGACACTGAGCCAAAAACTTTGACTTTTCACAGACAAAAATATGATCCTCATATAATTTTTGAACACATGGAGTGGTATACTTACAAACCTCATTCCGTTGAGATGTAATTTGTTAGATAATATGTATATCCATCTTTTGACTGTAACTGTACCAATCCATGATCCAAGGGTTCTGGAGCTTTGCCAAGTAGGAAACAGCACTGACCACACACTTTCTTGAGTGTCCTCAACTGGTTTGGAGAACCAGGAAAAACGTCCCTGCAAGGAAATCGTTTTTACTCCTCACTCTCTTCTTCATCTCCCTTGGTGCCTTTACTCCAGCGCTGGAAGCAATGAACAGTTGAAGCCAAAAAGAAGCTGGTCATGATGGCCACCACAGACACAGAGATGCCAGAAAAAATGATGATGAGCAGGTCTGTTAGAGTTAGGGTGGCCTGGCACTCACGAAAGCTGTCCTTTGAAAGCTGTGTCAGAGAAACACGTCTGCCATCCATGGGAAGGGAGCACTCCATGCCTTCCACCCCTGAAACAAAACAGGAAATGGAATTGGATTAAATCACCAGATATAATGAATGGTGATCAGTGTGATTAGGTTTTAGCTCAAGTAGCCAGCAGAAAATAAAAGATCCCTGGTTCAGCTTTCTTGCTTGTACAAAATACTTGGATTCTAGTTTGACATTATGAGTTAAAGTTGCTTTGTGTTTACCGTATTCCCACCCACAGCAAGGCAGCAGGTACACACTTACTCTCACTGGAAGAGTGTGATGTGTGGTTGCATACTGTGAAATAAACTGAAAACAGTAATTTAGGTAGGTAGCTTTAGATCAGCCTGTTTTAGGAGCCTGTAGTGTATTACTAACACACTACTATGTTATTAACAACTAAAATTGCTCAGAAAATATGTCATGTTGGTTAGTACATTCCACATAAATCCACCTGTTTTGACAGTAGTTTTGGCTGCTTTCATATTCAGCATCAAATCTGAGGATGGATTAATGAATATTTAGTGTTCATTAAACTCAGGATCACAGTTCACCTACTTTGCATCATTTTATCCCACAGATTTATAAAAATAAATTGCACAATGATCACAGTCAGTTTTACAGTGTATATCCTTCAATTGGTTGCACCGACAATTTTGTTGGCCTTGGAGCCTAAATTACTACAAGCGTTAATTAGACATATGTATTTAATGCAGGGCAACAGACTTTAATTGATGCACTCTTAACATTGCAAACACAATGCTCTATGTAGCACTGTGCAGCAGAAGACAGAAGACTTTTGGCAATGCATTGTACTATAAGAAACACTGCTGTAGTTATGTGGGCAGATATAAAGGCTTTCAATGTGGGTGGCTACTTTTCGCTGTTGCTGGGCATGCAAATAGATAAAATTTCTAAAACAACATATGTTCCCCTTAAAGCATTTATTTTTTTATAATAATACGAGCAATTCTTTACAGAAGTTTTCATTACAATCCTTAATTTCATTAACAGTTCTTTTTACTATTTAGCATCAAATATATAAATGTATCAGTGAAGTGAGAACCTAATAAGACAAAAAAGCACAGAAAAAATCAGAGAATGAAATAAGCAGCTTTTGCAATCTGTAAAGCTTAGTAAACATACATTCAACATCTAAATGTTGTGACAATGGAAAAAGACATAATGGAAATTTGTGATATCATGGAATTGGTTTTCATGGTCCTCTGATTAACTTGCTACACTATTAATAAGGTTTGTAACTGAACTCTGTAGGAGCTTGATAAAAGTTGGTGACACTAATCCCCTAATGCAAAATAGATTATTACATCTCATCTAACATTCACTTTGTAGAGAACAGGAACTGTTACGCACCCATAATTGCAGGAAGGGGACATGGTGACACTTTTTGTATATTTCATACACACAGTTAAAATCAGATATTTACATATGCTGTATAAATACACAACCTTTTGTTTCTGTGTTGGATATCAAAGCAGACAAAACCTTTCTGATGTAGGTTGGTTAGATTTAGAGTTATTTTTATATATAGATGTTAAGAAAATAATAATGTGTAAGAGATTTTTCTAAACAATGTATTTATTGGCTGCCTTCAGATCCACAAGCTTGTATGCATCTCTTTAGTATTTGGTATAATTGCCGTTTAGACTGTATAACTAGGGATAACCAACTTGTGTATCCTGAGCTGGTGGTGGATTTCCATAAGATTAGACCCACGTCACCAATGGCAACAACAATCCAGGAAGTGAACAGAGAGACAGTGGACTCTAACCTGGATGTTCACTTGAACACTAAGCTAGACTGGATTCACAACACTGATACTACAGGAAAACTAACTGCTGAGGAGAGAGACTAAGGTCTTTCGGAGTGTGGGCCCAGTGAAAATGGTAGAAGACAGAAAAATCTGGCAACATCACTGTTGGACAATGTCCCACCCCTCATATATGAAGCTGCTTCTGAAATGGAAAGCTCATTCAATGACAGACTTCTGCATCCTAACTGCACAAAGGAAAGTTATCATATAAACTTTTCTTCATAAAGTATATGGAATTGGTGGTGGTGTATTTTAAATGTTTACATACACCACCAACACTTCAAGGTAAGAGGTAATCATACGTTTTAAGAAACATCGGCACGGTCTTCTATTTTACACAAAATTATTCCTGTTGAATGTAATGCTTCGACGGGTGTCACCGAATTAATTTGTCATGCTATTTATAATTAACTAAAGCAGGCCAATCATAAAAAAAATGTGAACAACTCTATTTTAGCTGATAATTCATGAAAAGGCTAGGAAAACACTTTAAAAACAGGGTTTTAAAGGTTTAAATAGTGGTGTTAAAATTATTTTCAGTGATTATGTGATGAAAGAAAACAAAAAAACAATAAACCATTTCAAATCTTTCCTCTTATATAAAATGGGATTTAATTTATGTAGTTGACCAGGCATTTTTGTCTACTATATCTTCCAAAAGTACAAATCAATCAGATTGTGAGCATATCTCTTAATCACAACCCTCTTCAAGAGTCACCACTTATTAAAATTAATACATTTAGTTGTGGATTCTAACCCAATGCAAATCTTCAAATAGGATTGCAAGTTTGGTCTCAATGCAATGTTGAAAAATAAAATGCATCCTCATCTTTAACTTCAAGCAGACACCAAAATTAACATTACACAATACTAAAACAGATTGGACTGACTAACAGATTAGAGAATTACCCAACAGCTGTGGTTCTTTGCGACCTTCTGAAGCAAAGACTATAATGACAGTTTTTCATAATTACAAGCTGTCATGAGGATATTCAGATTAACGCTGTTGTAAACAAATATTTTTGTAATCGCGTAATCGATTATTCTTATGATTAATCGAGTAATCAGATAAAAAAAAGATAAAATAAAACGTTAGTGAATCTAACTTAGCAGTATTTCTATCGGATATCAACATCAGTCCAATTTTTCACATTTGAGCATCCCTAACAATAACTTTTCCGTAGTTTAGAAAACAACAATAGCTCATTCTCTATCTTAACCTGAAGAAAAGTAATACAAAAATCTGAAATTATATTCAATTTAATAGTAAAGAAACAACTTTAGTCAACAACTCAGACGGAAGTGAGAGCACTGCGCGACGCAAATAATGACCCTGCCGGAACACAGTGCATTAAATAATAAAACATAACTTAACAAAGTTTCAAGGCTTTTCCTGAATTTTCCTCGAGGAATTTTAATAATTGACATACTCAAATCAGTCCCAGCCCTAAATTGTAGTGAATTTAGTCTCATTTGAGACACACAGCAAACTGACTACTTTACAAATATTTCCTGACTTGGCAGCATAGATCTAAATCAAATGCCTGGAGATATTTGTTTTACAAAATAAAGTTCGAGGAATTATTTTAACAGAAGCTAAGAAATAGCTACTAAGGTGTTAATTGGCTGGTTTAAAAAACCCTAAAAGTCAATGCAGAAATAAACGTTCATAATAGTGTAAATAGTGGTGAAAAGGTGTAAATAGTGGTGTTAAAATTCCTTTCAGTGATTCTGTGATGAAAGAAAAGAAACCAGGATAAACCATTTGGGTGAAATTCTTTTACAAAAGCTCACCCAAATATATGTTAATTAAAGGTTCCTTTACTACAGTAACAGATTCATAAAGATAACTAAAAAGAACATGCAAGCAAATGGATGAATTAGAATATATTACACTAAGTAAATAAAACTATAATAAAAATAAGTCAATAAGTCTAGAATTTGTCATGAAGTGGGGGGTTGTTGATTGTGAGGAGAGAACGCTGAGACCCAGGTTATGGTGATGATGATGAATTTAATGGTGAAAATAAAGCTCCACAGTCCATACAGGCAGCACGGCAGAGACTAGCACACAGCTAAGTACCGGTAGCAACTGATTCATCAGACTCGACGGGAGCAAGCACAAACCAGGACTTTACAGTTCAACTGGCGAGTGACAAACTACAACACGACGGCAGTAGACAAACTTAGACAAGGACCCGACGAAGAACACAGACACAGGTGGGTTTAAATACACAGGGAGGGTAATCAGGTAAGTAGACACACCTGGGGAGCAATCAACGGGGAGGACAGGACAGAGACTCACAGGAACACAGGACTGAACACAGAGAAACTCAAAAATAAACACACAGAAACACGGAACCTAACAGAATTGACATTAATGAACAACATAAAAAAAACTTTTCCCATTATTTGACATTTCCTTATAGCAGAATTGACTGACCTGATTTTAACAAGACAATCAGCTAAAAATTACTTTTGCTACATTTACATTATTTATTATGAGGAAATTTAGTCTTAACTAAATTACTCTCTGGTTTTCCAGCCTGAGAACGTTTTGAAAACTATCTAGATGTAGTCTGATGTAGGAAATAAAATGAATAAATGGCCCTCAAAATTTCAAAGGCTTTTAGTAGATTATTGCAAAATTACCGTGAGTGCATCTAACAACATGGACTAACAAAGGAACAAAGAAACAAAAACTAAATAAAAAAAATAATAATAACCATTCCTACAGTTTAAAGCTCTTTCCCTTAGAGCTCATCTTATTTGTTCAACACCTTAGAACATTAGTGGCTGTCACACTAGAGCAGCAAAATATCAGGGAAAAACAAACGGAGCCAAAGCAGAAAGCGAAATCCAACTTTGAACACCATTAAGCAGCTCATATATCTCTCTATCTCAGGAAAACCAAAACAAGGTTGACATACAACCAATAAAGCCACTTCGCCATAGGACAGAAGACATTTTGTGGAAGGAGAGAAATTTATCTGGTGAAAACATGTTGTATTCATCACTGTCTTCAGAATGCAAACACTATAGTTAGTTACACATTAAAAATGGTAAGAATATTGTGCATTTAGCTGTTTTGTGAAGAAAATGCTTCTCATTGATTATAGAGAATGGTACAAATAAGTCTCATACATTGTATGTTTTACTAATATTTGAATTAAAAACGATGTTGGGTTTGATGTTTTACATTCTTTCTGTCTTCTCTCTCTTTATGGTCAGTCATAAACGTTTTCTCCAAAACAATTTAGATTCTATGTGTAGCTTGTTTTTGTCAAAATATGTTAACTTATTTACATTTTAGTCATAAATCCTAAATATTTATATAAAAATAAAAGGTAAATAAATGAATCAGAGCCAACACAGCTGTTTGTATAGCTTGCTAAGTCATTGTATCTATTTTCCTTAAACTGCCAAAGTTGAAGCTGAAACAATATGGCTAGAATCTATCCGTCCATCTTTGATTTTCTTTTCATGGATCCTACATTACACAAAATTACTAGCTATCATGGTCTCAACCACTTTTGATTAAAAGTTTTAATCAAGTCCCACAACTAACTATGACACACATTTATCCTTTTTATTCAGAGGAAATGCACAGGCCGAGTGAACACAAATGTACGTACTTAAAATCTAAATTTTCCAAGGATATGAATCATATTACATTGAATTGAACATGTAAATGCTATATCAGCTGTCTTGCTTTTTCTTTCATGCTTATTTTGTGTATATTTCCTAACTCTGGTCATGGAAGTCAAAAATAACCATGATGGGTTTAAGGACTTAACAAAGTTGAGAGAAAAAAGTTTTCAAATTGATGATATATACGCTAAGTTTTTGAACTATGTAATACACTAACAGTTTATAAACTACTCCTGAAACATGTGATATGTCAAGTATTAAGACTCTACAGCAGGCAACTGTTCAGTGATGTAATACAAATCACGCCCTTACACTCTCAGGTTTGTCTGCCCACACAGATATGTTTCAGTCTTGGCACGAACAGTTGATAGATTACATTTAGGATTGCAGCCAGTCAACAGGACAGGCTATCTCCTGTCTCAGCCGTGATTGATCTACCTTGCTGCCTCGTTTCACATCCCTCCCTTTAACGCCACCCTATCTCTCCAGATTGATCTCTGAACAAGTCAATTAACAGTGGTAATACATTACTGTTAATGTAGTTGAGCTTACATTTATAACACTTGAAACATAAGTGTATAGCGACCTTTCTAATAATCCAACCATTCAGCTATGATACTTGATTTAACCTCTTGAACATATGGGTAAATGTCAATAGATGTAAATCACTCATACATGATTGGAGTCACAAGGAAAAGTTCTTCAGTTCTAAAAAACAAACCAAAAAAATAAAACAGATTTAATACCTAATTGGAAAAAAAATGTGAGATTCATTCAAGTTAGAAAAAGAATGGATGGTAACAGAGTGAGTAATATTTGCAAAGTATGCACAAAGAGAGAAGCATTGCTGCGACTCAGGGAAATGAGTGAATTATTCATGAGGGAACTCCCGTCTGTGGAAAGATTCAGCAACCTTACACCAAGCATACACAAATTTAGTCACCATTAAACCACAAACCATGCTGACTGCTACAAACAGAATATTTAAAATATCCAAAAATTACTTTTTTCTTTTATTTTCAAATAACATAATTCATTCTGATCATAAATACAGATGCTAAAAATGCCTTGAATTTTTAACACATGATAAAGAAAACTAAAATAATGTTCAAACAGGTTTCCACAGGCATCCATGTAAATAATGTGTTTTACTTCTGAAAGTGGCAGATTGTCCTCCCCTGCTTTTCAGCATATACCACATGATGCTATCACTTTTTGTAAATCTGTCCACCTTTTTCCCCACTCAGCTCTCCCTCGCCAGCACCATCTCTCACATCCAAACTTTAAATAAACATTAAATTAGGCCAAGATAAAACAAGCTGTCAGGTTGTGTTAATAGAACAGATATTTTCACATCATATACCCATGGGTGGTAAAGATAGCCAGAGATGTCGCATTGAGCTTTGCAGCTTCATGTTTGTGCTATGTAGAACTGGTCAGTGACACCATATTTTCAGAGCTGTTTGTGCACTGTGATAACGGGTCTCAAAGGAGCAACTCAATAGGCTGTGAAGGAAAATTCAGGCTTTGACCCCAGTAGTCATATGAACTGCTACTTTACAGAGAAACTGTTTGGGTCATGACTAGTGTTGATAGCAACACCAGGATGGGCCTGAATCCCAATCTGCCATCTCCCAAAAGAAATTGGCCTGCCCTGCCCTGTAGGCAGCTGTAGCTCCAATTACCCTGGCCAGTGTGCTGTAGAACTGTGTCAGTCTGAATTATACATGGCCTTTGTTCATCCTTAACCCAAGAGCACCGGAGACAGCAGTGGATCATGTTTACACTCAATCTTCCACTGAAACATTTATGAACCTGATTGGTGGCTAAAAGAAACTTTTACATGGTGACCCAATAAGAAATACAAAAAAAGATTAATTGACTTGTGAGTCAACTTTAAATAAAGAATTAGTTATATCCACTGCTACACTAGAGACAAACTGAAGTTATTTAAAAATGAACAGTGTTTTCTGCTTTTTTTTTTTTTTTTTTTTTTTTTTTTTTTTTTTAATTTTAAATTTAAAAATTTCAAATATTTTTTAACCCTCCCTCATTTTTACCCTGGGGG
>NW_015113103.1:119207-167690 GCF_001443285.1 Poecilia latipinna | reverse complement strand
AAAAAAAGTGTTTTTTTTTTTTTTTTTTTTTTTTTTTTTTTTTTTTGCTTATAATTTCAAATTCAAAAATTTCAACTATCTTTCAACCATCCATCATTCTGACCTGCGGTGACACAAACAGAAAAGGATGCTGTGCTGTGAAGTTAAAATCACGAGGGAAATCAAGAAGTGAAAAATGAATTGGGAATTGGATTTACTGCAGACACTCTGCAGCTGCTATATTATGCAGGCACTTATGAAGAATGCTGCAACTATTTCTGTCCTTTAAAGAGGAATGTTTATGGATTAATTTCTGTCTATCATACGGGTTCTACAGTTTAGAGATTTTTAAATGCTGATATCAACAGCTCAGAGGAAGCTATTCAATAAGCTCATCAGGAAGGCCAGCTGTGTGCCCGGATGCTCCCTCGACCCAGTTCAGGTGGTGGGAGACAGAAGGACTCTGGTTAAAATAACATGACTGATGGACAATCTGGAGACCTTCTTCAGTGACAGAGTGCTGCACTGTAGGAGCGCAAAGGAGCTATTAGATTGTGTATTCTTCACTGCTCCCAACAAAAGCAATTTGTTGGGAGCCATTCTGAGATTTGCATAATCATTAGCAATATTTTCCTCATTACTAATATTCATTAAAGATCATTTACTGTAAATGATCTGTTTTCTTTGTAATGTTTAACATGCATGCACTTTATGTACGTTTGAAAAACAAGTCATCCTACTCAGCTGCATATCCCTTGGATTGGAATACGCCTTTCTGATCACTGTCTTTATGCAATAATCCTGTACAACTTATTATTGCTATCATTAATCTATCTGTAATTAATAAACACATAAATAAAATAAATAAATATGTGTGCACGTGCGTGTGTGCACATAGATGTACTTTGATGCTACTGTTACACCTGAATGTCCACAGTGTTGGACATTAAAGACTATTTTTATTATGTTCTATATTTGGTAGTGTCCAATTTCAAGCGACAATAAAGTACTAAAGTGCTCCTACTTTTTCCTCATGAAGGCTTGGGAGTCATTTTAAGTTTTTGCTTATATCCCATCTTTCATACCCAGAAATCACTATGTTGTCCAGAGCTCCTTCCAATTCGTGTCCTTTAATATACCACATTCTGCTTATGTTTTGAATATTTTCAGATCAGATTTCTCTTGATAAGTACGTATTTTTTAATAAATTCTAAAAATAAACATTGATTCAACATTCTAAAAGTCCTGGAGCTTCTTAAAGAGACAGAGGCCCACTTTCAAGGTGGGTGGTATCATCAGCTACAGTAAATAACGGGGGTATAATATATTTTCCAGGTATATGGAGCCATTTTGTAGCACAATCAAGTAACTATGCTGCCTTCAGTTGTTATGAATATGTTATAGTATATCAAAAAACACTTTGTCTTCACATCATAACCATATCTGATGCCTTGAAATTAGCCTGTCTCTTTAAGCACGTTATCACAACAATGCTTCTCCATATTGTTCTATATAACCATTCACAGGAGCTTTGTTATTTGTATGATAAGCTCAGCAAACTCAACAGTTTCAACAGGTATTTGCTAATTGCTGCTGCTGTTAGTCTGGAGGAGCTGTGTGGAGGAGACACAGGGGAGTGACGATTCATGGGGCGGGTCCTCAGCTGAGGACAGATGCAGGCGTTAAGCAACCCCCTTATGGCTGCCACGTGAGATTAAAGGATTCTTCAAACATGCATGAATGAGTCAAAGCAATGTTCCAGGTGTGTTTTTTATGAAGAAATAAAATTATAACATAATTAGCTCAAAAAAGTTGATGTAGCTTATACCCTGCCCCCGCCCTTTAATAACACCTCTCTTGATTGAAACAGGTTGCACAGGAAATACTTTGAAATGTTCTAAAAATGCCCTATAGCAGACTGTAGTGGTTAAAATATTCCCCTATGTCTCCCCTTGAATAAAAGCTGGTGAAACTGAAGGTTGCTGTTTACTCATTTTATTGACCCAAAGTGTTCAAGCATTAAATTGAACTCCTACATGATAACCAGTTATTTGTGTGCACTAGACAAAGGAGACGAGAATCACCATTTAGTCAAATACTGTCAAGGTACTGGGTTATTTTTATTATCTTTACATGAAGTAATGTTTTTTTCTTGAGAGTTGAGTGATAGATTTCAAGTCTGAGTCAAATGTAGAATCCTTAGAGCACAAGTAAAAACTAGATCTCTGTTTTCCACACTGCAAAATTAAATCTAATCTACAATGTAAAGTGGAAAACTCTAGTATCCTGGACAAATGGTAAAGAAAGAACCAAGAGTAATAGTCATAACTTTAAGAGCTTATTCTATCATGTTAAATCTTGCCCATATATTAGCTTTTAAGTTCCTGATATAAAGTGTCAGCCTTGAGAAGCTCACTAATCACTCATACATGTGCACAGCTATATCATGTTGTTTGGAGTCTTATCAGGTACACACCTGATAATTACACTTAACAAACTTTATTAATTTTGCAACTTCAGATGCTTTAAGGAGTCATTTCAAAGACCCATTCATGCTGGATATAAAATGTTTTAATGTTAGAAAAAATACTCAATGTTAAAATGAGAGTTAATTCTGTCTGCTGGTAAATAACATTTCAGCTGTTGACTTATATAGACCGCCTTTTTTTTTTTTTAATATGTCATGGTGCAAGAATAAAAAAAACTCAACTCATAAACAGTTTTCCATGATTTTGTCCAACTAGATTATATGTTGCTAACTTCCATCAACTGATGGCGGTTGTTAGAGAGGCAACGCATACTGCAAAGCCTATCAAATCAAGCTCATTCACTAATGAGTATCCATCTGTGATTGTATAATCATGTCTTTTATGTTTGTTTTTTTTATTTGTTTTTTTTTTTTTCAGAGGATAGGTCATACTATTTAACTAATGTTAAGAGCTCAGTCATTATGTTTATTGGATCTGGCAGCATGAGGACTGAATGTGTGAGCAAATTTTCCTACCTGAGGTGGCAAAGGAAAAAAAGATTTGAGTGCAGAGTAAGGGCAGAATCAATAGCACAGAACACCATGGCCTATATGTCTGTAAGTAGTTTAATTTTGTGGGTTGTCAGCAGACCTGAGAAGTACCAAACCAGTTTTCAGACTGAGCACAAAAATATTCAGTGAGAAAACAGTTAACTTTCAGCCAATTTTATCTTGCAGACAGAAAACAGGTCTTTATTACAGAGTAATATGCTTGATGAAATGCTTATATTGTGAAACTTTAAAGGCTAATCAATTTAAAAATTCTTCCCATCTTTTACTGTGTAACTTTAACTGATTCCTGCAATTATTTTTCCACATTTAAAAACACACTTCTTTAGCACTCCTTAGATTATTTGGCTCATGAGTAATCAGACTTTATATGAAAGTAGATCTTTTTGAAACAAAGCTGACAGTTTCCCCAACATCATCATATATTTTCAGGGTATTTGATCAGAACAGCATTGTTAAATCATTAAAATGTACATTTAGCTTAAATGGATCTGGCAGCATGAGGACCCATGTACATTTAAACTAAATACATATTTAGCTTAAATGTATATTTTAAGAAAAAAAATCTATGTTATCACATCTCTGTAATCTGAAGTGAAAATTATCACCCTTAGTACAAGTCATGTGTGGCTCAGCCGTCAGATCTGTTTATTTTTGCTTCTTTGCTCCCACATCCTACCCTGCTCTCATGAGGTAAGTCCTGTCTGTAACAATTGCAAAGAAATAATCTGTGCTCTACAAAAGATTTAACTCCCAAATAATATTTGTAACAGAACACAAACACATACCATATAATAGGAAATACATGGATCTACAATTGAAATAGTATAAGATATGATTTTGTATCCTTTTCATCATGGAAAAGACTGGCAGCCCCTTTTTAATACAGACACCCTGTCTGTTAAAACCAGTCAACCTTATTTAGAGATTTTACCTAAAAAGCTATTAATATTTCATGTTCCTCTAGAACAAGCATGCACATACTGAGGCTGCTTTGTAAAACCACCAAAATGTCCATCCGGTTATGTAACGTAGCTCTCACGGCTAAATTACATTGGTGGATGGAGTCTGCCAGCCTAAAAATCCACAAAGATAAGGCAATATAGACATGATGGGAAAAATTATCTTTATTCTCTCTGTAGAAAAATAAAATCTTTGCGTTTGTCTACTCCAGCATGCATGAAAATGTGAGATAATAAACCATCTTGTTTAAAAAAAATAAATAAATAAAAAATGTTTAATCTCATGAACGTGCAAAATTGAAGTCAGTGCTTGGTTCACACGAACACTCAAATCCTAAACCACATGAGTTTTTTTTAAACCATGGTGTTTAAAATACAATTTTAAACACCATTAAATTTTCTAAAGTAAAACATAACTGTCACGATGAAAAACAAGTGCTATTGTCTCATGTTACGCACTGAGTCTCCCACATCAAGGGGCTGTGGGGGTGGAGGAAAAAAAGAGACAAAATTAGAACAAGGGAGGGGGAGGGGGTTTCCTCTTCCACTGGGAAAATAAATAAAGAAGCAAATAGACCAGGGAAGTGTGATGTCGTTGGATTTACCATGTACCAATGAATGCTTCACTCAAATTTACGTTATCTGACTAATGCATAGTAACGAAGTGCTGTTTCTAAAATGACATTACTTACCATTTGGAAGCTTGTGACGATTTTCCGTCAACCATTCAAACAGGTTGGTGAAGTTGCAGTTGCAAACCCAAGGGTTGCCCTCGAGTCTCACCACCCGCAAGGAGGGCAACTGACTCAG
Source organism: Poecilia latipinna (assembly GCF_001443285.1). Classification (NCBI taxonomy): domain Eukaryota; kingdom Metazoa; phylum Chordata; class Actinopteri; order Cyprinodontiformes; family Poeciliidae; genus Poecilia; species Poecilia latipinna. The sequence goes on along the minus strand of NW_015113103.1, from coordinate 162,902 downwards.
GGCTCCCACCTTTAGGGTAGATAGTGCGTTACGTTCCAGTTCAAGTTCTCGCAGAGAGGTGAGGCCCAGAAAGGCGTCCTCACTCACCATGCTCAAATATGGGTTGTTTCCCAGTCGCAGTTTGATCAAGCTCCGGGATTCCCCAAAAGTCCCCTTTGGGATTTCAGTCAGATTGTTGCTACCTAGGTCGAGGAAGACCAACCTGGAGGAAGTGCTTAGAGTCCCAGGTTCTATGTAAGAGAGGGAATTGTTCCGGAGGTCCAAGTAGACCAAGTCACTGTACAGAACCAGAAAATCCGAAGGGATACGGGGTATCCAGTTGTCGGCCAGTAGAAGCCTCCGGACATCCAAAGGGATCTCTTCAGGAAGACGGGTTAACCCCCGGCCACTACAGTCCACAGTGTGAGGATCTGGGCACAGGCAGGTTGCTGGGCAGTTTTCGCCCCAGGTCCAAAAGACAGAGGACAGCAAAACGAGGATAGGTTGAAGCCAGTGGACCCATGGCAACATGGTCGAGAGGGTCAAATGAATTAGGGGAGAGGAGGTTTAGGTTAAGGACAAAAGAGAGAAAATGGATGAGGGTTGAGAACAAAAAGGCAGGGGTCAGAGGGCAGAAGATTGGGAGAAGGGAGGGGAAGGGATGAGTGAAGGGGGTGAGAGAGATCAATCCTCTTGAATGAGCATCTTGATGTTATGGAGAGAGATACCTGACAGAGCTTAGGAATTGTGTGACGGCAGAGCAGCAGAGGAAAACTCTTTTCTAGGAGATCACGTAACAAGCTGCTAAGATATAACAGCAGTCTATCTGTTTTATATGTGCAACTAGAGCCTGACAGTAACCAGTGGGAATAACGGAGGATAACACAGAGGGGAATGTAGCTTAGAAGCGGTAAATTAACACGAGCAAGCTGGGAGAGAAGAGAAGTAAGGGAAACAGACAAGGGAGAGGGGGGTTGAGGAGAAAGCTGTGTCCGCCACACTACCCCACAGTTCGTCTGGCAGCAGTGATAGACAAAGACAATGAGCACTGTGACAAAAAAGGATAAATGGAACAGTAATTCAAGCATGACAAGCAAAGAGTTGCATTCCTGCATTCGTCCATTAGTCCAAAGTCTTTGTGCAGAAAAGCCAAACGGTGTGAAAAAAACAGAGCTCACGGAGCATCGCTCAAATGTGTGATGATGTTGCCCCCGCTCGCCCTTAATTCTCTCTCTCTATCTCCGAGTACCCTGCAACATGCTGTAAAAACAAAGCCAGGCTCAGTGCTCTGCTGTCCAGCACCATTTCTAAGCTGTTTGAGAGACAATCCAAATGCCCAGGCAGGAGCCTTGTGGATGTAGGATGAAGTGCTGAGCTGCACACAGCCATGCCAATCCAATGTCTGCCTCCGAATCTACCACGGTTTATCTCATGCCCTCTCCTTTTTCCAGGGGGGCGTGTCTGATTCATCAAGTCACTGTCAACATGTGATGTCACTTCCTATAGTGAGAAGAAATTAAAGGCAATAAAAGCTGTGTTTGTAAAATAGCGTTAGATTCTAAAATATATTATCAGCTGTTTGTTTTTAAAAATAATATTTACAAATATGTATGCAATATTATTATTATTATTATTGTTGTTGTTGTTGTTGTTGTTATTATTATTGTTATTATTTAAAAAATGTGACCACTCTATTTTCCTAACTAAAAAAAATATCTGTAGGAAAAAAATTATCTGCCAAACTCGTGTAGTTTTAGTTGACTACTAAGGTTGTTCCTCTGAGTTTCAGGTTGTTTTTTTTTCATTTATTTATTTACTTACGATGCTCTAGCTTCCTCTTTATATTTGAGTCCATACAAACAAGCAAATGTGATAGTAATTATGGCAACTTGTATCATCAATAATTTTTGATTCTTGGCTAACATATAATTTTGTTATAAAATAGCCCCCACAATGCTAAACTAACAGCTCAAAAAAGAGACTGTTTTTACACAAACAAAAAAACCCTGAAGACTTTCTTGAGAAATTTCTGTGGTTGCCTTATGCTGCACATTTTGTTTATTTCATGACATTTTGTTATGAAGTCATTTTTGTACCTTTTATCCAGCAGTTGTAACTTCTTCATTCAAAATCAGATCTATTGGCCAAGTTTGTGTGCACAAACAAAAGTTTGACTTCGGTTTCACACACTCACAGCGCACACACATTAGGCATAAGTATATAAACTTCAGAGTAAATAAAAGATAACAGGAAAGAATATAGATAGATAGATAGATAGATAGATAGATAGATAGATAGATAGATAGATAGATAGATAGATAGATAGATAGATAGATAGATAGATAGATAGATTGATTGATTGATTGATTGATTGATTGATTGATTGATTTTTTTAAAGGATCAGTTTAGCAGGGCACTGCTAAACTGCTACTGCATTTGTTCCAGTCTTGAATTATGTTTTTATTCACAGAAATTGTGTATTCACCTGCCATCATAATGGTTCTTATTCTTATCTAATCTGTTTGTCTACATAACCTGCATGCAGACACCACTGACAAGAGCTAGCCACCAAAGTAGGGCATTGTTTTCACATGAATCCACTTCTGAATGACATAATATGCACAATTTATGGCATTCAGTTTGTGCTGCTTTCAGATTCATTTGTTCATGTCATTTTTGCCACTGTAGATTGCACTAAGTGACTAATGCTTGAACCTGTATTAGTCATCCACTTGTAGTAGGGCTTTTTTTATTCATTGTTGTAATATTACTTTACAACTGCAAGGACACAACTATAGAGTAGACTTTCCTTAGGGGCAAAAAAAAAAAAAAAAACAGTTGGCACATATAAAGCCATGTAACACATTGTTAGTATTCTGTTGCTATCCATAATGAGTTGTTCCTTTGTCATTCCAGATTGGATTTGAGATAATTAATGAAACTAGAAACTGATTTGTGTTAGTAAAAAAATGTTCCTAATATGCTGATGAATCCATTAACTATTATGCTGCTGAATTAGGCGGTCAGCAGATGTCCACATTCACCCTGTAGAACAAAGTTTGATGGGTTGATGTGCACATAGGCAAGTCACCTACAACTGCTATCTCTACTGCATATGAATATGAAATGCAGAGTTTCAGGTCTGATTATTGGTTGCAAAATCTGTCCAAATATTCACACCAGCTATGTCTATTACATTTGGTGATCTATTAAAAAATGCACTGCAAATTTAATGCTTAAGGAAACTGAGATTTTAAAAAAATATACAGTATTTTTAATGTGATGTGCTCTAAAGCTGCATGTGCAATTTAATTAATCAACCCTCTCTATCCATTTCTCATGTTGTGTAGACCTAATTTTAGCTTTCATGAATTTAAGCTAAAAATCAACTCAAATTTATTGCACCTAACTTTAAATTTCTTAGTCAGTAAGATTGAATCTTTGTTAAGCTGATGTCGTGCTTTTTACAAATTTGAAATAGACTGTTTCTGTAGTTTCATTAGTACTCTAAGAAACAATTATAGTTGTTTTACAATGTATTAATAAAATTGTTACATTAATGCATTTTATAATCCATTAATGAAGTAAAACTGTGACAGGCAGTGACGAATGTTAGCCAATAACAACGCTAATGCTATCCTAATAAAACTGTTATAATGTTTATAATGTTATTCAGTAGAAGTAGTTTTATTTGTTTAAAAGTTATTTTGAAAATTACTTACAAGTTGTATTTGATGACAGTGAAACATGAAGTTTCACTGATAAAAACTGACTTATTGTATCAATGTTTCTAATCCATATTTTACAAGTAAACCCTCCATAAGTGCTAAAGTCTTCCCACATTCTTCTACTTTGTGTCTACATGAGGAATAGGCAGTGTGCTTTTGTTTTTTTACTTTTTTTTTATTTTTTATTTTTTTACAGACGCTTAAACAAATTGATTTTACAGTCGGTAGCAATGACTCTCAGCTATTGGTGTTCAGAGCAGAAAACATTTGAAGTACAAGAGGAGTAAGACTGTGCGCCAAGGTTCTATGACCTTGTCAGCAATGAAACAGCATCATTCTTGATTTTCCTTATGTGCCCTCAGGTTTTCTATGGGGTTACCATTATGATGAATGATTCAAAGTTCAGCTTTACTGGATTTAAAGTACTATAGGGAATACATAAAAATGTTGATGATAAAAAAAAGCCTTAAGTTGTTTATCTTGCACATTTAATGATAATATGCTAAGAAATTGTCCATCATAAAGCTATTTTCATCAATGCACACTGCCCTTGTCTAATATTTTAGCTTCTTAGTTGTATCTATTTAGGGAAGCTTCAGTGAAAGTTCAGCTTCTATTTTTAGAGATAACAGGAGCATGCTTGAATTTGCACAGTATCCACACCTGCAAAAATGCCTTCTAGAGCTACATCTTGATCTGCTGCACAGTTAGCATTTCCTTTGAAGCAGTCACTGCTTTCTGCTTAAATTAACTGACTGACCAGCCGCAGCTGTATGAAGTCAAATTAATCCCATGCCTAATGTAGATTAAAATCGGATTGTGTGAGTGGTTGTAAATGAAAGAGCATTGTGGTGGCAGGATAAACCACATGGGAGGATTAGATTTCCAAGGCAGACTTCAGAAAACTAATTTTCACAGAATGCTGTGAAAAATGCATTACAATTCCATAACTAACAGACCTAATACTAATAAATGTTCGCAATCATGACAAATATATTTATCAATTTGAGTTCACAATTGAGACGTGTCATTTGTTTTCATTATAACATGCATGGTTATGTGTTAAGGCTAAAGTTTTAAAGAAACGTGGTTAGGAAAACATTACAATGGAGTTTAGAGATTTTACCTAAAAAGGTATTAATATTTCGTGTTCCTCTAGAACAAGCATGCACATACTGAGGCTGCTTTGTAAAACCACCAAAATGTCCATCCGGTTATGTAACGTAGCTCTCACAGCTAAATTACATTGGTGGATGAAGTCTGCCAGTCTAAAAATCCACAAAGATAAAGCAATATACACATGATAGGAAAAATTGTCTTTATTCTCTCTGTAGAAAAATAAAAGCTTTGCGATTGCCTACTCCTAAATTCCAGCATGCATGAAAATGTGAGATAATAAAGCATCTTGTTAAAAAAAATAAATAAATAAAAAAAATTTTAATCTCATGAACGTGCAAAATTGAAGTCAGTGCTTGGTTCACACGAACACTCAAATCCTAAACCATATGAGTTTCTTTTAAACTATAAAAAATATTAAACAATTTTAAACACTATAAAATTTTCTAAAGTAAAACATAACTGTCATGATGAAAAACAAGTGCTATTGTCTCATGTTACGCACTGAGTCTCCCACATCAAGGGGCTTTGGGGGTGGAGGAGAAAAAGAGACAAAATTATTATTATTATTATTATTATTATTATTATTATTATTATTATTATTATTATTATTATTATTATTATTAAGGCTAAAGTTTTAAAGAAATGTAGTTAGGAAAACGTTACAATGGAGTTAAAATCTAGTGTTATATATATATATAAAACATTATAACATTTTACACATCTAGAAATTTAGGTTCGAAACTTTAATTCTTCACTTACAAACTAAAATTATATTTTACTAATCTTTCAGCAATACATATGTCTTTTCTCCACAAATAAACTCAGGCAGTTTACAGGTCTGAGCCTGAATGAAAGATATGACAAATAAGAGTAATACAGCCCTGTTGGTATTTTTTTTTCAGTGCCTGGTACAACCATTATAAGTCAACAGTACGGCTCTCAGTGTGAGTAAAATCAGTAGGAGGGCTTTCCCTATGGATCAGCCAGTGTGAGAGCAGAACAGCTAAGCTCTTTCCGACTGCAATTAAAGAACAGGCCATCAATAAATGATGAATGTCAAACACAGCGTGATGTTTGGCCTGGTAAGAAGCCTAGTATCCAACAGTATGTAGATTAATGGTCACAGCAGGGCAGGAAACAACTGGTGGCTTGGTGGAAACAGAGATGGGAGACGAGAGGAAGTTGAGAAGACCCTGTTGCAAATGTCACTATGTCCCTTTCAACACCTCTCACTATGTGGCGGTGGACATTCAAGATGGAACAGCAGCTGTTATTTCCTAAGCCATTCACTGACATTTGGGATTCTTGGCACCTTGCCTTTTGCCCTGATAGGACGTGAGATAAAGAATGATGTTTCTATAGCCCAAGGACAGAGTAGAAGAGATGGCTCAGGGCAGCCAGTGATCATCTCTGCAGCAATCAGTGAGTAATTCAATATAGTGCAGCAAGGTACAAAGTCCATATCCTAAAAAAGTTACAGGAAAGAGCAGCTTAGCACCATGATCCCTGGTATTTCATGTTGTTAAATGATACGAGTGCCCAGGATTCCCACACAGCTGGGTCTGTTTACAGTGATGTCCAAATGAGCAGATCTGGGATCACATGGCCTTCTTCATCTCTGTGAGAAGGCCTCTTTCTTTTGCAATTTTTGTCACCAGGGTGAGAGAGATGAGTCAGACTTATTTTTGTTTTAGAACCTCTCTGCATGTAGTAAAAGCCTACAGTCATTGACACTCACTAGGAAGAGACATTTGCAGCCCAGATAAGAAAACAGTGTGTGCTGTATCTCACAGTCACTGCAGTGCAAAACATTGCTGATGTGTAGCTTCTAAAATCTGTTGGAACATAAATGTGGGATGTTTTTTGTGGACACAGCTTCTCATTTTGCTTTTGAGTATTATTATCCTAGTTAAGGTCTGAAGGCTGAAGTATTTCTTGGGTAAAAGACAAGGTCAACATTTTGGTAATAATTTATAGCAAATCCTGAATTATTCGCTTTTCAACATGCTTTTACCACTAAATTCACAGTAAATGTTTTATTTCTTGTCTTTAGCAGTAAGCTATTTTAAGGTGATGCAAACGCTGCAGAATTTAAAACAGTGTGAAAAAAAGCCACCATATAAAAACATGAGAAACGACCTTCAGTGCCAAGGAAGAAAGCAATTTACCATGGACTCCTAACTGTGTCACATCTCAGCAGGAAGGGAAGCAGGTGAGAAGTAAAATGGCACACAGAAAGCTCCAAAGAGTAAATAAAATATTAAGAGTAAAAATTAAGGATGCTTTTCATACATTAAAAATTAAACCCAATGATTTACAAATTTGTTGCATTTTTTCCCATTTATGTTGTTTTCTACTGGACTGAGATCCCACATGTCAAATCCCAACTCCTCCTCAACTCATCATTTGCCAACGCACACCTCTGTGGCCATGCCAACTGCCAGGGTGAATGAGGTAGTTAGTTGATCTCACAGAAGGTTTAAATTTCCTTCCAGCAACTAAAAAGCTTTCCTCTCAGCTGTGCTATTTAGGGAAGTGTTTATGTGTCGACTGGGGTTTAGCTGTGCTGTGTCTTGCCTACGTTTGTATAGAGTAACCCTGCCACCTCTAGATATAGCACTAGTGTCATGTCATCCAAGCCTGTTGTCATGCCTTGAGCATTATCAAACATAGTTTGTTTAAAACCCTTTGGATCTGTCAGATGTACCCAAAAGAGCCAACACACTGGCAATGGCTGCATTGAAAGATGAAAGCAAGTGCTTACCTACGACCAAGAAACACAACCCACGTTGAACTAATGTCGAGGAAATGACATAGCATCACACATCATTATAGCCTAAATGCATTAAAACAATCTTATTAGATTTAGGGTAAAACTATGTCTGATTTGAAATATCTGCCTGAAAAGTTAGGCTTCAGACACCAAAAGTGCATCCTCATTCTCATTAACATTTTTTGAAAGAACTAAAAGAGGAGTGACTGGAAAAAAATATATATATTCCTAAATTCAATATAAGAGGTTAAGGAAAGAATCAATTGAGGAAGCATATGTATCCATCAGGTTATTAAGTGTGAGACATTGATATTCATTGTTTTTTCTCATTGATTTTGTGTGTAACAGCACCAATTCAATATTTCAATTTTTCATAAAGCTCTAAACACCTTCCTTACAATTGTGAACTTTACTCTCATATGGGGATAATTGTGATTTGCAGGGTTTCTGAATGTAGGGTTGGGGCAGGAGCAATCAGTAAACTGGGTCTTCTTGTGTGGAACAAGCTTCTAACTTTTCCCTATGAGGCAGTCACTCTATTTGTTTTTAAGACGAGGCTTAAAATTTTGTTTTGATTGGTTTTTAGGTTTTCCTAACATGTCTTTAGCTATGTTTTTTAAGAATTTAACTGTTCCAATCAATGTCTTTGTGTATTTCTGATTTTTCATGAAAGTACACCTTTCATTGGTCTATAGCAGAAAATCAAAATGAAAAATACAGTACATAGATTTGTGACTACAATGGGAAGGAATGTAAGAAATGGAAATGAATGCTTTTGCAAGGCACTGTGTAACTCAAAAGAAAATTAATAAGTATGAATTAAGTTTGGGAATGTATTCGTTGTAAAGAGGCACTATATAACTTAAATAAGAGAATTACATGAAGAATTTGTCAAATCCTTTTAAGATCATGTAAGTTTTCCTTAAATCCATGGAAGCCCAAGAGTATGTATGGCCGGTTAGCTCAGCTGGTTAGAGTGTGGTGCTAATAACGCCAAGGTCATGGGTTCAATCCCCATACTGGCCAATTCAAATCTAAAGTCTTCAAAAAAATCAATGCTTCAAAATAGCAGAAGGCTTTAAATTAAACCATGATGCATATTGATTTTGAAAAAAACATTAGAATACTAGAAAGTGCATTTCCTATGAAAATGCAAGTGTCAATGCTGAATGATTTTGGTGAAAATGGCAAAAGCGTTTGAAGCCAACTGGTGAAGACTTGACGAAAGGAAAGAAATAGTCCATGCAGTGTGCACCCAGGTAAAAGCCAAAACTAGCTAAAAAACTAAAACTAGCTAAAAAACTAATGATAGCAAATAGGTTACCACTAGCATGCTGGGCTACAGTAAAATTCATGACATGTGAAAGAAAAAAAAAGAATCCATACCTCTTATGGTTCCTGAGATATTAACATTTGTTTGGAGGCAATGTTTAGCACGGTAACTACAAAAAACAATGCTATATGCAGTACAAAAAAAAAACGTCAAAAGTTCAAATTATTCCCAGGTGTTAGCATAAAAGCTGTTAAACTGCCCAACTTCAAAATCACCACTGCTTTGTGTCCTCCATGACAGCTCTGAAACTGCATCATTGATTGCAATGAATAGGCAGAACCTGAAACATCCACTGTGAAACGCAACAGAAAATTTTATAGTGTAATTCTCAATTCTGCCACAGGATAGAGCGGTTTCCCCCATGGGGAGAAAAATTCATAAACAGCTGACTATTATAAAAAATTATGAATGTTATAAATACCAAGAGATATAGCTGGCATTAGGAGAACAAGCTGAATAGTATAAAAGTTGAATGGTAAAAATAAAACAAAGTATGTAGGAAAAGAGGCGTGGCGAAATTTACAGAGCAACCAGAAAAATGGAACTCAGTGTGAATGCCCACAGCATTCACACTGAATATCATTAGACATGGCTGATGCTAAACAGTACCAGATGGTGGTGTGGAGTTGGACTAACAGGTACTAAAGCTAAATACTAACAAATACTCTGACTGTAGTTTGATCCCACTCACAGGGAGCTTTACGGGAGGACATGGTAGGAATTATCATCTCACTGCTCATTATATTTGGCACAATGAGATCAAAATGTGTATTCGGTAACCTTCTGCCCACACACACCCACACCCACAAGCTTTCCTTTGACTCGCTTAATCTCTCATCTCTCTTACTATATTTATTGCTGGTGCAATCCTTTTAATTTTTGAGCAAAAGTTCGAAGGTCGAGAGTGACATCACTATCAGTCATTCATCATCTGTCTCTCTGCTACACACTCACTTTCACTGAGACACATGCACAATGGATTTGGAGAAAGAGCAGAACCCAAGGACAGCCTGTAACACCCAGAAGCCCTCTGGCTGTGCAGGACAGTGTGAGTGAAAAGGGCAATGTGAAAAGCTTTCCAAGGGAAGTCTCTGTCTTTGCCCCCAGTCTGGATTCTCTTAGTATGTTGTGTATTTAGGTACAGCTCATGACAGACAATACTTCAGGATACACAGATGGTCTGACTCATGACGCTAAGATTAACAAAACATCTGTTTTTCCAGCAAAGCTCAATCAAGAGACACGCAAACTATTGGCAAGGCACATGCTTTACGTTAAGTATTTGGTAGTAATATTGTGACTAAACAAATATTTTATATTTATTCTCTTTCTCAATTAATAGACCATAACAACATATAAGGTCATTTGGTTTAATGTAGCAGACATGACTTTATATCACCACTGTATTAATGTTCCTTATTCTAGTTTGTCACATATCTACATACAAAGTTTTCCAAGAGCATGTGACATCACATCATACATGACAGAAACTTTTAAGCAAAAAATTTAGCTTACATGGCTGATTAGATAATGTACAACAATCTTTGTGGTGTTTTATATCAACTCACAGATGTGGTTTAACTGATGTACATGATGATTTGTACTTCTATTAATTGAGTTTCTGCTGTTTTTTCTTAGTAAACCAATGACAAATTCCACATAGTACATATAGCATCATTGTGCCACGTGGCCACTTGGTCTTCTCAGCCCTTAAACATTTACAAAGTATTGTTTAGATGAGAGGGAAGGAAACCTCTCAACATTATGGGAAATCTTCATGTTTAACCGTGTCTCCTTTTTTCTTATGCCTTGAGCTCAGAGGCAGTCCTAGCCAGTTTGTCGGCCTCCACAAGATGGTGCCATACATGAGCGGTTGTCCATATAAACTGCCACTGCTTGAGCCTTATTGGCAGGAAGGAGAAACAAGAAGGGAAATGGAGGTGAGCTTTCAGTGATTTACAAACTGAGAAATAAACTCCTCAGTTTGTAATCTATGGTTTTGTTGGTTTACTTTTATCTGTTCAGCAACGTACTTTCACTTGGTATGTGAAAGGCAGCAGAAAGATATTGTTAAATGTGTGCAGACTTAATCTATGTGCAATGACTGATTTGCATTTGCTACAGTATGAAAAAAGCTTAGAGCTATATCTTTCCAAAGCTGGAACACATTTTAAGAACGCTCCACTGGGTGAGAGCAATGTCTGTCTGTACAATGCGTGATACAATAACCTTTAACATGGATAAAGAGTGGTTAAGGACAAGGTTCAAATGCTCAATCCCACCTAAGGCTCTACTAAAAAGTGGGTCTAAAATTCTCCATATTCCACAAAACTCTAGAGAATCCACTGTGAAGATGTCACATATTTACTGAGCTCAGCTATGGCAGTTGTCCCCAAGGTTCAGGCACAAGCAAAAATAGAACTGTGGTGATTGACAGGCTCAGAACCAAAGACAGATTTTCACTGAGCTTTTTTTTTTTTTCTTCAATTTTGAGTCAAAGGTCATTTTATGGCTTGAACTAGAAATATGCAAGAAGCATCTATTATATGACATAATATTTTCACAACTATGGACGTCAAATAGAATTCTATGAATGTCAAAAAAGTTACAGCAATAGAAATATTACATTGCTGATAGAGGGAAAAATGGATTCTGGCTTTCATGTTGTTTATGCCACATTTTGGCTCTAATCTGAATGTAGAGGTCAGCTCCAGATCGGTTACATCTGAGGCCAGGGTGTTTCTTATGCTCTTCACTAATCACAAATCATATTTGGATCACTGTGTTTACAACTCTGTCCCTAATAATCAACCCATCCTTCAATCTTTTCACAAATAATTATCTTTGGATTCATACTGTACCTTCTTGCAGTTAAACTGTAGATCTCGTCTAAAACTGAAATCATGGAAGTTAAATCTAAACCCACCATATTTCTGTGACACTCCAGAGGGGGCCACAGAAAGAGAACTTCAAGATAACAGTTGTGTGTTTACATATTGTTTTATCAGTCAAGTCAAATCGGGTTTTATTTGGTCAGGGCCAAATTACATCATTGTGAATAATGTTAAATACTATTTAACCTTCAGAAGTACAAATCAAATGCATAGAAAGCTCTATTTTAACTGTTTGTTAGTAGGTAGTTTTAGCTATACATTCTGCCACATCTGGCCTTTTGAGGACATTTATGATCTTGATGTGGACCAAAATGAAAATCACTTTGACACCAATGCTGTAGATCATGAAAACCTCTCAAATTACATTTCTCAGCACTAATGCTTTGTCAAGCTTCTTGACATGTTACTCTTCTGTCATGTTGGCAACTGACATCATCATTAATTTGTCCCTGGCAGAAGCTCAGGGGTCAGGAAGTCCAGCTATGATATGGCTTAAAATGATGACCTGGTGCTACTTGGCAGTGTAATTTCGGGCAGTGTATGTTCTATGTGGTGCTGCACGACAGGACAAAAATAACAACAGTGCAATTTCATTCTCTCCTCCCTAAACAGTGGACATAACTGGCATTCTCCTTCTATCACGCTGAGTTTGGCAGCAGACACTGATCTCACCATATAAATACTGCTCTGTCCACGAGTGGTGTCAAAACCCAAGGTTAAGTCTGTTTGTGCTGGCAGCATAATAAAATATGTGCTTCTGTTTCAAATTAGTCCAGGAGAAGATGAAGTTGTGCAGGGCACTCCACGTAGCGGGCACACACATGGAACAAGTTGAAGCGGGTGGAGATAGTTGCCAAGGAGAAGTCCTGAGTAAGAGGTGTGACACATGTGCGTCACTGTTTTTTTTTTTTTTGTTTTTTTTTAAATATACAACTCTACCCTCCTCTCTTGTGCGTATGTCTGTCTTTCAGTCCTGCCACATCAGACAGCATGTTCCAGCACCCACTACCATCACGACCCCCATCACCAAGGATAAGTGGGTGGGGGCCTCCGTCTGTTTTCCTGTTTTGAAGATCACTGTCAAAGTCATGGCTCCACATGTAATGAGAGGAGGAAAATATTTCTGACCGCTACATCTCCCTCCTGTCCACAGCTAGTCAGCAAGTGCAAGGATGTTCTGTCAGCACATGCCAATCTGAATGTGGAGAGATACACACAAACACATCAATGCAGAGAGGTGTCAAGGGCTTTGAGTGGTACTGTACCCTTCCTCTGAATCAGCTGTGAAAGTAAAATTGTTGTAGTAATGAATAGACTTAAAGTGACATTTAGAGGAGACAATCTCAATCAGTAGAGTGAGCAGAGCATGACTGCACATGCATATAAACTAAACAAACAAAAAAAAAAAACTTGCTTGCAGAATCAAATTAATAATAAATGTATGGATGCCTTGCGTCCTTTGGTACTGTGTTACATAAGGAAGGAGGCAACTAACTGTTTAAAGGACATCTTGGGATAAAATTTACTATAAAACACAGTCAAATTTGACATAATTCATCGAATTAAATCTAGAATATTTCCCCTCTCTCTCACCCCATTTATTTTTGATTGTTGCTTAGTATTATTTTCATATCTTGTCGACCCAGATGAGTTTAGTTATAACAAGGCAGGGGGATCAAATATTTATATATTTCAAGTCACATGTAACCTTTCAGAATTTCTTTTAACCTCATTTATATAGGTTAGCCATTGAGGGACAGTGTCAAGAGACACCTGAACAACCAAGTGAAATGCATTAATCAACACAAAACACCAAATGAAACATTAGAGATAGAAACAATCATTCATTGATACCATCTCTATCCATCCATCCATGAATGATCTTCCAGGATCAGCAGCTTAAGCAGAGAGACCCTGACTTCCCTCTTCCCGGCTCCTCCAAGAAAACCCCAAACCGTTCCCAGGTCAGGCGAGAAACAAACTCCCTCCTGTGTGTCTTGGGCCTTCTCCTCCTGATGGTACATGCCTGGAGTACCTCACCAGTGTTTCCTCTCCATGTGGAGAAAACTTGTCTCTGAGTCCCTCCTGGATGACTGATCTTTTCACCCCATCTATAAGGGAGATCCCAGACAACCTGCAGAGAAAACTCATTTTGGCCGCTTGTATCTATGATCTCATTCTTACAGTCAGTGGCCAAAGCTTGTGACCATCTCGGTCTCGGAACGCAAAGCTTCGGTTTGCAGCTCTCATTTCACCATGATAGATCGGTACAGTGCTCACATCACTGCAGATGCAACAACAATCCCCCTATCGATCTCCTACTCCATTTTTTCCTCAGTCACTAACAAGACCCCAAGATACTTCCACTTGACGCTGGGCCTTTTCCTGACCCTCAGTTGAAATCTTCACACCCTTAAAATGGAGCTCATGAAAATTAAACCCACATGGTACTTATAACCTCACACTACTTTCAGTAAATGCTATAATTAATTTTCGAAGTTCGAAGTTTACCAGGTTGTGTTATGTTTGTAAAGTTTTGTGTCCGGCGTTTAATTTGGAATGTGCTTTTGCAACTTTTACATTGTGCTCACCCCAACCCACATCTGTGATTCCAGCCCCACTACTTCCTTGGTCATCATTTTAGATTATATACATTAGTTTTTTGTTATATGTTTTGTTTCTTGCTGTTGCTGCACAATTTTTGTTTGCTTTATTAAAATTAAGGGAGTTTTCATCATGGGCTCAGCTTCAGAGGGGTCTAGTTGTTTATTGCTGCTTACTTGTGCCACAGGGACAAAGGGAACAACTGCAAGACTGTAATTAATTGTTCTCAAACTCTGTCCTGCAAGTAGGAAGAAGAATTCATTTATTTGACTAAAGCCAATAATCACTTGCATTTTTGACTTTCATTAAAACAGAGAATATTTAATTGGCAATTACAGTATTTAATTAAAGCTGTAATTGCCAAGTGTTAACTGAGATCTGTGTTTCTCTGTCAGTTACTGTGACAGCTGTTTAATTGTCCTTCTCTGCTCAGGGTCCCCAGTTTATTCAAAGGCACTCACCGCCCCAAGGAAGCCAGACTAAAAGACAGGTTCTATCAATATGTTTATATTGTCCAAAAAAAACCCCCTAAAAGTTCACTTAAGATTTATATTAACAGCTTTTAAAATAAGAACTGCAAAATTAAATCACAGAATATCTGCTGTATTTATTGTTAGTGAAACCATATGGACTGTGCTGACCCATTCTTAAATTGTACCACATTATGTAGTGCTGCTGTTATTGAACTTTACCGGCTCTAGGTTTTGCTCCAAAATACTTTACAGAAGACATTTAATCACAAATATAACTGGGCTTTTCACACTATTATGGCAAATTCTTATGACCTAATTTCTATATGGCAAATCCTACTTTAAAATGAACGAAGCAGTGAAGAGATTACAAGATAATTTCACATCTGTATTGTATAAATCTATCATCACATGAAATATGGTTGGCAGACCCTATTATCACTATTTCATTAATTTCAATAAACATGTTCACACTGACAGAAATAGGAAGTTCAGTCACCTTTATTTGTGTATATATTCAGAATTACTAATAATCAAAATGGCAACAAATCAGTCAATGTTGAGCTCCAAACTCACTGTTTAGAAAATTACATGGGTTGAAAAGGTTAGAACTTGCCACACTGAGTGACTGAAAGAGAAATGGTTTACCACTTCATGAAATAATAACATTAAATTGGAGTTCAAGAGTTCTTCGGATTGCAATTTGTGAAGAATGGTGGCTTAAGCGTCGTGATATTGGGATGTTTAGTGATGTATTGTATTGGGTTATATTCAAGAAATCATGGATGAGTTTGAACACATCAAAATTCTTGGAGAGGTCTTGTTCTCCTGTGCTGACATAATGACCTTGGGTGTTTCAGCAAGACAACAATCCCAAACATACCAGAGAGCAAATACCACCTGGGTTTAAACCAAGATAATTAAAATTTTGGAGTGGCACACCACAAATCCCTGATCTTAATTCAACAACTTGTTGACTGACATCACATATACTGTTTTTGAAGAATATAAGAAATGCAAAGTAATTTTGAAATGTACTCCAATCCTTCTGGGCTGGAATCCACGGTTAATAGGTTCCAGAAGATTCTCTATTCCATGCATACAGATGCAAAATTCTGAAGAATTGTTCTATTTAAATGGTAAATGTTTGAATTTCAAAAAAAAAAAAAAAAACAGTCATTTTCCTTTTTCCTCTCTGTCTGTAGTAATAACAAATTGGATACATTTTCTTCATGCCTCGATTCGGAATAGAAGTCAGATTGCCCAGTGTTTTTTAAAGGGTCTGACATTATTTTAAACAAAATGAGAGATTCATAGACAAACTGGTTTATGTGAAAAAAACACACCAGCAAGTCTTCCCATATTTATTCTTGAATAGTTTAGTGCCCAGAACAAATATTTGAAAGGTATATTTACAAGTTAAACATTTCAGTGTAATTGTCGTTATTGCACTAATCAGCTATTTGACTGAATATTTTAGGTCATACTTCACAGCAGCCACAGTAAACAAAGTGAGAAGAGCTACAACAACAGCATCATTACTAGACAAGTCATACATAGAGGGGCTGAACTGCTGCAACGTAACCAGAAATAAAATGCCTAACCTCTCCTGCTCTCTCCTCTAAAGTTCCAATTATTTGAACTTAAATGAAGAAAAAGGAGAAATGTCACCATCAGTTTTACTCCAATCTAAGGGATGCAATAGAGAGAGTCACAGCAAGGAGTTTTGCCATCACTTACGTCTACCTTCCTTATCATTTAACACCTTCCTATTTGGCAAATGCCAGTGTGTCATAGACAAGCCTAACTCCACAATACATGTATGCATTCTAAGGACTTTGTGCCAGCATTACTCAGTGAGGGGCACTAAGACATCTGAGCATGAGATAAATTGAATGGCTGGTGCAGAAGCACTAGGAACGTGAGTTAAGAGCAAACAGATACCATGAAACATCTCCCATAGCCTGTGGTAGTCAAAGCAGCTCTATCTATCATCCTCCTCTTCTCTCTTAACCCCTTTAGCTCAACTGTCATTCTACCCCAAAAAGTTTGATGGATTGACTCCACTTGCTGTTTATCTCAACCCAGCAAAAGTCCCAATTTTGAATAAAAAAGCTACTTTGGAAAGTACCAATGTACCATTTTGTCATGTAGTGTCTGATGTTTTGACTTTAGTAAGGATCAGTTTGCGAAATATCAGTTTGCTTGCATATATTAAATTAAAGATATGTGTTTCTTGAAATACAGCAGGCTAAAAAAAAAAAAAAAAAAAAACTTGGATCCTTGGATAGTTAACTCATTATTTTAAAAATATTAAGCACATTATTAAACTTTACAAATGATAGAAAATGTTACACTCCTAGAGGAAAATTAATCACAAAGGTATAACAAGAAAATAGAAATAGTTAAATTGATGCCACCATTATATGAACTATTTGCACTTAACAAAAAATAATAATCATGCATGCATTTTTGTTACTTTTATTATGAAAACAAGACTTCTTTTTTTAATGTTCACTTTCTTTCACATTTATCCCTCTACATCTCAAACTATGACTGTGCCAGTGCAAATTTAAATACACATAGTATCCAACGCCTCCGAGGCCCCAGTAAATAATACACTGCACATCAAAACACGATGCTATTCATCTGTAGTCATGAACAGATGGTATGGTGTGAGTGCCATGTTAATAATGTCCTCCAATCAGTCATTTGTGGAACTGTAGTTAGAACTGCTCGTATAATGACACATAGGAGGAGATTAAAGGTGAGCTATGACCTTCCTGGGATTACACCCAGGCTTAGTAATCTGTTGAGACTGGAAGACACACTCTGCTGCATCTTAAAATATTCTGTCACTGTCTCCACCTGACCAGAGATCAGCGGAGAAAATATTACCACACAGCAGCTGACGTTTATTACCGTGCCTTGACCGATGTCCTATTTGCCTCTTATTTCTCCTTGAGGCCCGATTTGAGTCCCATTTCTTCTGTTGACAAATGTCATCAGCTCGGGCAAAACAACAGTGGATAAACTAAATTTATTTGTATTAAAAATCTCTTTCTCTCTTCCTATCTCTCTCTACTCACTCTCACAAAAGAGGAAAATTGCAAGATGTCTAGACAGGCTGAGACCTTGCGGGGGTAAGGGGGGATGGTTGAGGGAGCTGTCCTCCAGAATCTTACTGATTGGAAAATTGTCAAACACTGCCACCCTGTGGCAAGCTGGATAAATAACGAGGCTTTCTTGTGACGTGCAGCTCTCAACTGCTTTGAGGAAAATGGTAGGTTATCCGGTGATAAATATGTTTTACGGGGAAACCTGTAATGTGGGTATCATGTGCAAGTGAATTATTCTGCCTTTTAAGGCTGAATGGTTCCCGTTACTCATGGTGTCTTTTGTAGACAACATGGAAGACAGTAATCTAAATCCAGCCTGATCTTCTTCACCCTTTTCAACATTGTGAAAACAGTAAGAACGTAAAGGCCTGGGGGTTGTGATGTTTCTCCTGAGCATAAATATTTAAAAAGTTGCAGGCAACTGGCTGACCTAGATGTGAAATAAAAAACAGAATAAAGAATACTTTAATAACCATCAGGTCAATACTGATAACAGAATCATGAAAGTTGTATTTCCTGATGTACATTTTCAGGATATCAACCAATGTATACTAATCCTCTGTGGCGATCCCAAAATTAAACCATGAGAGACATGTTGTCTCTCTTCTGGTTTCGATATGGATTTTAAAAAAAATATAAAATGATTTTTTTTTTTTTTTTAACTAGGCAGCAGAGCAGAAAGACCATGTATCATTTCTGGCAAAGAAAAAAAAAGAACAGACCTAATAGCAAATTTCAAAAAACACTGCAGATATTATTTCCATATTTGAATTAATTAATACACAAAACAGACTGTATTTAAAATCAGCAGGAAAACAAAGTTGATAGATCCCGAACATTGGAATCGTTAAATTTGATCATATTTTAAGTAGCATCTCTCGTAAATGCTGAAAAATGTCTATATGTAAAAAAAAAAGATTGCATGTTGTCTTCAGAATTTAACTCAAAAATTAGAGTTTGATTTTATTATTTTATTCTCAGCTCCATAGGTTTTGACAGATTTGTAACATGAATCAATATACTTTTTATCAAAGACTCTCTAGTCTCTGGTCTTCTGCCCATTTCAGCTCGCCAGCTAAAATGTTTTATCTAAATGAAGTGAACCAAAAAAATCTCCTTTCTCAAACCATTAAGATGGTGCCTGAAAAATAATAAGTCTGACGTTTGGAGCCCTTGCTCTTTATCTAAATGCCATCTTCAGCTGCATTGGATCATCTGTTATTTGACCAAACAAATGATGGTTAATGTTTTTTTCAGGTTTAATTAAAATAATATGTAATCATTGGAACTATTAATACTAGGCCTGTTGCAAATTATTATTTTAGTAATCAAGTAATCTGTTGATTATTGTAAAGATTAATGGAGTAACAAATAAAAAAATTGATAAGTATTTGTAAACATTGATATAACAACAGTATTAAAATCAGATATGAATATCCCTAACAATTACTTTTCTGCAGCTTGGAAATTAATGTTTTGCTTCTTTTTTTTCCCGCAATGCAACCTTTTAATATGTATTTGAGAGCACCCGGATTTATAAAGTGTGACGTCACGTGGGAGTTATCTATAGAGATGGAAAGAGGACAAAATAAATCAAAGAAAGGCCAACACTGACCTAAGAAAATTAATTGAAATGTAGATATGGTGGTGGGGAGGGGAATCTGTGATTATTTTTTTTTTAATTCTTATTTTTTATTATTTTATTTATTTTTGGGGAGTGGGGGTCATTTAGACAACGCTGCATTTTATTGATACTGTGAGTTGACTTTGACTGAGGAGACATCACGAGCTTGGACGTCCATGCTGACAGGCAAGTACATCCGCACACCAGGCATAACTTACTTTTTGGTTTCAGCACCACCTGGCGCGGTTCGTTGTGGATGCACACACGGTGTTCCTGTCTCAGTTGTCATGTTCATGCTAGCTTGTAGCTTCCAGCGTCAAACATTTTCCCGGTCCAGATGTTCAAGCCAAGCTGTTTCCGGATTGAAGCACACCGGGAGGGAGTCACATGGTTACGTCATAATGACGTCATCAGGACGTTGTTCTTGTGCTACTCACGAAACTTTTGGTTACAGGTTTCTTTTTTTTTTTCTTCTTCTTTTTTTTCAGTGTTATGATTATTTTATTTATTTTGTATACTTTGATACGAGTTTGCTTGAGTTAAAAATTATTGTAATGTATTTTTTTCTTATCTCTCTTTTTTTAACCTGCCTGGATGTCCATCCACAACTTTTTTTTCACCTGAAGATGAGCACAATAAACACCATCTAAAGTGAACCACGGTATTGGCCTTTCATTTTTGTCCAAGTGATAGCAGAACCCCCCCCCCCAACACACACACACACACACAGTAACTTAAAGAAATCATGTAGTTTTAACAGTAATATAACATATTGAACGTTGACATAGTGTGATTCTTTGTTTTTGCCACTGGAGGGCAATGCAGCATTATTCCTTTCAGGATCTATAATCCATAAAGTTTCAAAAGACAGAAAATCTAAAAAAGGGGAAAAAAAGTAAAATGTCAAAAATATGCATTAGAAGACAATTTATTCCAAATTAACATAGATCTCAGATTGGAATTAATTTTAAATTAAGCCCCATCTCTAAATCATACCTTGTATACTGTCAGCTCTGCTATTAGCATACCTGCATCTGAACCTAAAGAAAAACTCCTCTGAGCAATTTTGCAAGAAGGAAAGACACTGTCTTTAGTTCTACCCGAAATGATGTGGCATCTGCAAGTTGGGTAACTGAGGTGAAAGAGCATTACAAGGAGAGGGAGTTGAGAGTCTAAAAGAGAGTCACAGAGAGTTCACATGTCTCTCTGCGTTGTAGGGAAAATGCAAAATCTGTGATTTGACATCTGCGCTCTGTAGCCCAGTAACATGGCATTGTATAACCGCATGTTTATTTTTGCTCCTGATTTTGAAAAATCATCTTTTTACTCATAAGCATTTATTAATATTTTTCATCAGCCCCATGGGACTACTAATATTCACTCGATGCAATACAAATAAATGATATATAATGTCCTAGGATGCACTAAAATAGGAAACTGCATTTTTTTCTTTTAATTATAGGTGTCAATGACAGGATTTAGCCTAATTTTTGCTTCTATTTTATTGTCATGCCACGGGATCATGCCATAAATGAGGCCTTTATTTAAAGTTCCTACAAGGACTGCATTAGCCTTTCAGTAATATTTACTGAACCTACTGGCCCATGTCAAGAAACTGCAGGATAGAGGTTGAGCCGGGTGTAATTTTCTGCAGCCCAGGCACAGTTGTTGACATTTGCTTTAATTCATCGGTTCAGGCAAAGGGTATTTTAGCAGTATGTATTACATTAGCCACTATCTTCAATTCAATTTAGTTCAATTCATGGCGTCCTGCTTCTTTCCAATTAAGGTTAGTTGTGCGGTAAACAGATCCATGATCCCTGCGCTCGGAGGAAGGACTATGTCTTATTTCATTCTGATTCCACTCTCCATCATGTGTTTGGAACGGGAAATGATGTAAATTACTTGTGACAGTTCTGACCCATTTGGAAATCTTTCCACACAACATGAGTTTGTGAACTCTACCTTTCTTACCCGTGTTGTTCCTAATGTTCTTAGTGGCCACAAAGAGTTTTTATCTCAGCACCATTGTAGCAAATTTTCATTGACCTGCTGCCTTTAAAATTGTCTCACAAGGACTTTTGATCAGATATATTTATTTTGGCATGGAGTTTCTTTCTGTTGTAGATATATTCATAGCTCTTAAATATATATGCACATCCTTATAATTTTTTTATATAATTATAAATCATACAGTACTTGTATAAATTATGTTTTGTTTTTATTTCCATGCTGTCTTATAAAAAGTAAACAATATATTATTCTGAAATATCACACAAAACAGCTTTTTATTTGTACAACTGTATAAATCATAAACATATTCAACTGTTATTGCTGTTACAACATAAGTAATAAAACACAAAAATTAAAAAGATCCTAACAATTATTCTTGTATAAAACATTTATTTCATATTATTAGTAGTAGTTGCTATAATTATTACAAGAAATTGCAGTGTAAATCAGATTTGAGTTCAGATGTGATTTTTTTGCACAAATAATTTGTGATTAAATGTTTATCATTTAATCTTCTTTCTGCAGTCCTCTTGGTTGCATTTAGAAGTTTTGTAATTTCAAGAAAACAAAAAACAAAAAAGCATCTGGGAATGTTTAAACAAAGTAAATGTTGTGTCTATGTACCTTTTTTTTTTTTAGAAACCTTATCGTAGACACACACACATAAATTCAACTTACAAAAACCGATACGGTCCTGGTATTTCTGCTTCACCGAATGTACATTCATGCATGACTTGTTTTCTACCAATATTTGTTTTTCTGGTAGAAAATATAAACATATTTGTTTTCTTAAGTCAACAAAAATGTGCATTAAAATATATATAAAAAAACTATATTAAACATCAAGACTGCCCTCCATAAAACTGCACATGAGAAATGAGAATTTACTCCTGACTAAAACTAACTGATGGATTGGTCCGTTTATGAGTTACCACAAAGGCAACCAGTAAACTTTCTTTGATCTGCAAAATGATCGCACATGTTTCCCAGTGTTTTGGTAACGACAGATGTGGCCAACAGAATTTTGTCCATGCTCTTGTCCAATTCCTATGATATCGCAAAGATGCTGCGAATGCTTTTTTTTTTTTTTTTTTTTCATGCCATTATTCCTTTGCTCTTAATTTTAGTTGTGGAAGTAACAGAACGTGGCTTCTGGCAGTACTTAAAAGCACAGGCTTTGGCAGACATCCTTTAGCTTCACCCAGTAACTATGTTTCTAGTAGGAAATGACACAGGCACTTTAAAAAGGGTAAGAAAGCAATGTAAAATATATCAATTATAAAAGGCATTTCTTTTTATATAATATTTTAATGAGAAATGCAATGTTTTACATTATTTCTGCACCCAATAAATGAATAGAATTATGTATTATGATAAATGTTGGATTAAACAATGAAGTGGTGATGTTTATATAAAAAAATAATATAAAAAAGGTGTTTAGAAAAACTGTCTTTGTGAACAGTATTCAACAACATACCTCTAGCAGGAAAAATATTGTGTTCAAATGTTCAACGTCTGCTGTGATAAATTTGTGTTTTAAAATGTAGATTTTCAACTCAGATTTTTCTGTTTTTTGGAAACATTACTTTTGTATGTTTTAACAGATATTACCTTAGAATGGGCCATATTTTATTCTTAAAAACTATGGTTATACAATGATAATGATGCTTTACAAAGAAGAGATATGTTATTCAATTATTCTACATTTTACAACCAAATGTGGGACAGATTCTCCAGCTGCCGACTGAAGTTGGAATC
This sequence comes from Poecilia latipinna, assembly GCF_001443285.1. Classification (NCBI taxonomy): domain Eukaryota; kingdom Metazoa; phylum Chordata; class Actinopteri; order Cyprinodontiformes; family Poeciliidae; genus Poecilia; species Poecilia latipinna. The sequence continues at coordinate 139,488 of NW_015113103.1, read as the reverse complement.
TATGCTAGTATTGGATGTAAATTGTATTTCGAGATGTAGGTAGACTAATTGTACTCCTAATTTGTGTTCCTTATTGGTCTTATCTCCCTTGAAAAAGAGATGTTGATCTCAAGGCATTTCTTAGTTAAGTGACAGTTAACTAAATAAATTATGCCCTTTGTCTTATTAAGTTATAAAGGCTAATGAGTTGCTTACACAGACATTACTAAATTTTCTATAATTTTCCATCCTCTTTAAATTCTACTTATCATTTGATATAAATTTGACTGAAAGCATCTTTACATTTGTGCCAAAAATGCAAACTTACATTTCGGTTATAGATTGATGCCTGATTTTATTATTTCTGTTACCTAAATAACAAATACAACATCAGCTGCAGATCACAGTAATCATGCCTAATCCCTGTTTTTCTCCCCGGTCTTACGTTTTTTTCCCATGAGCTCTGACATTTTAGTCTCTATCGGTTTTCTCTGATTCTCTGATATACTGAGCTCTTAGGCATTCAGGTGTTGGGGTTGGCTGCTTACGGGTGGTCAAAAGGTAGCAGCTCTGAGGGCTCGGCATACCATTGGGGTCCCCCTCCCCACTGAACTCTTGAACCTTCTCCTCTCCTGCCCATGGGGTAAACCTCTTAACGCACGCGCCATTCTCCGCCAGGTCAGGCCAAGGTCTGTAGCCTTTCACGCGTTGGCTGCTAATGAGGTTTCAAAATCTCCAAGCAGGGTGAAGGCAGTCTGACCCACACTTGAGAAACTGAGGCTGTGAGAGACGGCAGTACCCTTGGTCTAAATTGCTTTTGACATAAAACCATCAAGCAATCTGCAGCAGTCTGGCTCTGAGGGCAACACCAAGAGAAGTAATAGTAACTCAAATGTTTAATTTGACCTCAAAAATGATCTCTGGATTTGCAGCTGCCTTTGGGTAAGTCCTTTCTGATGAGTATCCAATGTGACATTTGTGGACATGAAAGCAGGCACAAACTTGTTAGCCATGTTCTTATGGTTGTGTATTAGAGGGACACGTATTAAAGTTTAAACTCCAGGAATTTGGATTATTTCTCAAGGATTTTTCTTTTGCAAATCTTTGTGTGAGCTCAATGAAATGTGAAAAATATTGAATGAAATTGTTCTGTTATTCAGTGTTAGAAAACATATTGCTATGAAAGATATTAAATTGTCTTAAATCAATTTTCTGTTTGGTCTTTAAGGTTACCCTGAAATAAATAATGATGAAATACCTTGAAATACCGAGATACTAAGCTCTGAACAACTGTCCAAAACTTGGTAGAGTATCTTTTTTCTGTTTTAGGTCACTGCAAAATAAAATTTTGATTTTATTTTGCAGTGACTACCCAGCATTTTGTCACTTAGTGAGATGCAAACTTTTTTTTTCTTCTTATTTTTGACAAGGTCACTGGACTACCAGCTTTAGAATTTACTGTTGCAGAATAACAAGCCCCTGCCCTCCGTTCCACATTAAAGACTCCCCACTGGCTCATCTCACCTTACTAGAGCTCATTTCCACAGCAAAATGGAAACCCAAGGTAAAGTTGATTTTTTTTATATAAATTTAAGCAGCTACTAAACATAGTAACATTCAGCAAACATATTGCAACTGAAGGCTTGCTAAAGTGGTTTCAAAAATATTTTCAAAAGCATCCATAGACTACTGTTGCATTAATTGTTTTTTTTCCTCTTTACATAATTACAGAAATATAACTGGTGATGCATTTACTGCATTCTTTATGTGCAGTGATTATGCAGTTTAATTCTATTGTCAATTTGAAATAACTGTCAGTATAATATTCTTTTATAAATGAATTTAGATTATTTTATTTTTGTATATTAGATTTCAGGTTTTTTTGCTGTAATTCCTAATTTGATATGTATTTTTAAATTATTTTGAATACTTCAAATGTACTCATGAACTAATTTATAGTCCTTTATTTTAATTATTTTATATTGTGAATGTGACTTAATTCTTCCATTTGCAAAACACCTGATATTTGCTGTTTATTTCTTTTACACTTTTATCTTCTCTTACATATAATATGCAACAATATTAAACAGAGTTTCTGTAACACTGCTTGATTTAATTCTATAGTATGAACTACTCCTATTGTTCATGTGTAACTCCGTGTTAAGTACCAGGTGAGTTGTATACTGTTAGGCGATATAGTAGCTGCAGCTATACATTAAGCATGATTAATTGCATATACTATTTAATATATTAAATTGTGCACAGCAAGAAAAAAGTGAATAATTATCTATTGATAATTAGTAAGATTGACATTTAAATGTGCATCTATTATAAGGTTTTGTTTAGGTAGGTTCTTTACAGATGTTAAATGAGATAAAGGATAAGTTAAGCAGGCGTAGGATTTAACAAGTATTTGTTTCTTTTATCTTCCTTTTTGAACTTACAAATATCAGTTGTATTTAGGTTCAAGGTTTCATAATGCCCAAATCTTAATTATGAAGCTTTACACTCACGGTTCGTTGTCACAAGATTTCATTTATTTATCTGTGCATTAATATTAATAGAAACTATATTCTTATAATAAATAAATAAATTACATCGTCCCTGGTACCATTCATATTACATCCATTTCATAAAAAAATCATGAAATACACTTAAAGTGAGAAAGAAATTAGCAGGATTCCACGTTCTTTCACTGTATGTAAATAAATTAACAAACAGAAAAATGTAAAGCAGCGTTCTGATTTTATTAGATTTAACATTGACTAGTGATAAAAAATTATTTTACATTTGGTTAGGGGTTTTATATCACTGCCATATTTTAAATTATAATTTTGTAACACCAGTTACATGCTTCTCTGTCTGTTTTGTTTTCCTATCCTGAAATTACCAATATTATAGTTGGTTTCAATTTAGTTTATGGCAACTAATGGTTTTATGCATAAAAATACCAACATTGTATCTACAATAGTTAAATAAAACAGACAAACAAATGGAGCTTGCTACAAGTTTGGTTGGGGATTTTGATATAAAGATTTATTTACATTATTAAAAAATGGAAATAATCCTATTTGAATTTGGTATGATTAAATTCATATTATTGAATAGATTTTGCAATGCTTAATTGTGTTTTGAATTTTTTACATTTTACAGCTTTTTAAAAATTAATGCCATAATTTAACAACCCTGTGGGCTTTCACAGGTTCTTTGTCTAGAGCGGAAAAAAATAGTTGAAATGTGGTAAATAAATCAACTACTGGCCACATTTTCTGTTTTTCGTAACAGATCTTATTTTTTATTGAGGAGAGTCAATTTGGGCTTTCCATTTTAGAAAATAAAACAATGACAATATTACAAATAATGAAATTGTTACATCATTCACAGGGTTACAGTCAATATACATTTTATACAGAAATACAGGATCTCCCACATCAGTCACAGTGGTCTGAACCGGCACTGGTCTATTATGTGGGCATTAACAGATCAGTGGAACAGGGATATCCCCCTAACTGCACTAATCAGGAGCCAGAGTGGTATTTGGTGGAGGGGGTAGATGTTGGGGGCAGGTGGGAGCAACAGAGGGGAACACACAGTCACACAGGAGAAAACATCTGCCAGGACGCTGTAATGGTACAAATGTTTGTTCAACAGGGGAAAATACACGGGCTTACTCTTAGCAGCAGCCAGTATTTGTCCATCAGCAGCTTGCTCAAGTCTCCAAAACACTGGAGATTTGCCTGCTGCAGAATTCACAAACTAAATGGGCTTGAAAATGTCAGTCTAAGAACATTTGAAACACATCAGTAGAGGGCGCCATGCTGCTTCCCGCTGCAGCTGTTAAACTACACAACATGAGGCTGACTTCTTTATAACATGGATCGGCTCATGTTTATCATGTAACTGTAACACTCAGACTTTACCCTTTTCCTCCGTCCTTTAAAAAATGACACACTGTAAAGGGAAGGCTGAGTAGTTCTGCTTTGCATCGCAGATATAAAGATTAAACTAATTGTTTTGCTACAGAAAAATGTAGTTTGAAAATGTGGAAAGCAATCATTGACGTCAGAGCCAAAAGGCATTTAAAAAAAAAAAAAAAAAAGTAAAAAGCTTTTTTAATGAGTGCAGCAGGAGAATATGTATGTAAATTAAGCAATGTGCACAATTATCTTTTATATATATGTATATATTTACAAATCACCAACTGTCTGAGTAATCATCAAATAATAAAAATATCCAACTACATATCTTAATTTTGATATCCATTGCCGTTTGAGGGAATCATTTCACTTACATCAAATATTCTGTCTCATTTCAGAGGAAATAAAAAAATAATTACAGTGAAAATTCCTTCAGAAATATTCTTGCCATAAATGTGTCACGGATGAATCAGAAACCTCATTTTTTATACATTTTAACACTCTGTATTCAGTTGCTTAAATTAAACATAAGGGGCCCACTGTTCAATGTGCTCCCTAAACTGCAACAATGTAGAGTTGCAAGAATTAGATTACTTTTTAAAATTTTACAATGCAAATATTTTTTTTTCTAATTTCATAATGCAAATCTGAAATTTAAAATGCAAAACCAGCAAAAGTACTTGCCTTGCAAAAAAAAAAAAAAAAAAAAAAAATAGACAGTAATCAGAAGGGATTACCCACAACCTCTTTAAGGTAGTTCCTTAAAGTAAATGTCAAGAATAATTGCTTGATTAATAACTCAAAGTCTTGGCAGCATCCAGAGACAAGCCTCTGAATGAGCCATGATGGGGCTGGAGTAACGACATACCGTACCTTGCCAGCCTTTCGCATACTGCAAATTAATTTCTTGCACATTAAGAGCTTTTCCTGATGACGGAATATTTCCCACACTGTGAGAATACATGCTACATTTTAAAACAAAACTGATGAGCTGGTACATGCTGCGAAATAAAAAAATAGAAGTGGGAAAAGGTCAGAAAAAACACTAAGTATTGGTGGCATCTAGGTCACAGTACTGCCTCTCACTTTGCTTCCCCATTTTCTGTGGCTCACGATTCTCCCCCTCTACTTTTACAAAGTGTTTCATGAAAAAATTCCAGCGCAATATTTGCTATTATGTATCCTGCTGCAGAGGAAAAGAAAAAAAAAATCAATCCCTCTCTGCTTTAAAGTCGGTGGACAGCTGGGGATAAAGTAAGATAGGATGACAGTGGTGGAGTAACTGAGGTTTCTCTCTCTTTTTTTTTTTTTTTCAAAGAGAGTGTTTAGTGCCAAAGCTGCCTGTAGTTGGAACATGAAAACTCAGGTCAGCGTCTGAAGGTTTGGTTCAAGTAAACATGAGAAGCATTGTCCAGTCTGGAGGAATCTCAGTGGCACATACCATTAGGACAAGACAAGACACAACTGCTATGCTGTTGAATGTTAATATGCCTGCTGCTGCTGATGCGTTTTAAACACGCCGAGACGGAACCAGACAACTGGCCAAAGCCGACTAAGAGTAGATCAGAAGAAGCCGTTTGACAGGTGGTCGACAGGCATGTGTGTTATCAGGAGGACAGAGAGAAGAAATCGGTGCCTGGGCAGAGAAGCTGTGATCTGGGTGCAGCCGCCCCACTGTGACCAGACACATCTGACCGATGGCTCACAGCTGGACACCCATGTCTGTCTGTCAGCTCTCAGGGCAGAGCCCGGCAGGAGCTCGGCATTACTGCTTATCATTTATTGGTCGTGTGCATAAACCCATGTCTGATTTACCATCTTTGAAGAGTCACGGGGTTTTCTTGAACTCCATCTCCCCTTTTTTACAAAACTTACAACAGGTTAACAGCAACAACACAAACCAGGACTGGCAGTTCTGTACTCATGTAAAAGTTAGTCATCATAAAATAATATACAATGAATGCATACATGTGAAGACAGAAGCTTTTACCAAGTAAAGCTTTATCTACATGGTTTTGTGCATGATTTGTCCTTCAAAAATAAATGGAAAGCAAGAAGATCCCGAGAGTTGGTAACAAAAAATAAACTCAAAACTCATGGGAACAATAGAAATTCAAAAATAGTCATACCAGAATTGCAACAATATAGCACACATTTTAGTTTTTATTCAACAAGCGTATGACTGTGACATGACTGTGAATGTAAAACAACTGTGTGGTATCAAAACTTTAATCATTGAAGCATAAACATCCTTTTTTTTTAAACAGGAAAACTGGAAGAATACTGAATATAGTACTAGACTAATCGCTGCAAATCAAAGCACTGTGAAATTAACCACTCACTCAGCATGCTATCAAACACAAGATTTGACACTGTTAGAAGCTACCTTTCTCTTTGTGTGTGTGACATGTGAGTGCAACATGTGCAAGTACGCACAGACGGCACTTGAGATAAACACCCTGAAGGAGGATGCTGTAACTTGATTATTTTGTCTCTCTGTAGAGTCTGATGTAAACAGTAGAACCTGTTCTTATTTTTTGTTTTTATCTTTTTCTAAGAATCTCTGCTGGAAGTCAGTTTTGCTATCTTTTTGCACAAGCTAAAACGATGCAGCTAGAGGCAACAACTACTTAAATCCTCCCTGTAGTACCTGTAGTCGTTCCTTCAGCTCTTGAACTAATCGCCTAGAATAACTATCTCTGAGTCATCATGTTATGGCAGGTCAAGTGCATCTGATATGTACAGCACAGGATCATGACTAGAGTGTGAAGGGGAAGAGTTCTATTTGGCAGACTGTGAATATTTCACTGAGAAAAAAAATAAACTAGTCTTTAGTTAGAGGAAGCATGGCAAGAGGGATTCTTCAATACAAAATATCAACATTAAAAATTTCTCTCAGTGAGAGAAAAGTTTTTCCCATTTTCTGTCGAGCCGATTTCACTGCAAGATTTGTCCATTTCACTGATTGTGGTTTTAACATCAGTCTATGCCACAAGTTGTCCATTTCATGGTTTGCATTTCTTTTTTTTTTTTTTTTTCCTTTTTTATTTACCTGTGGTACCAGTTGGGCGTGCATGTCAAGTTCCCCTTTGTCCTCCAAAAGGCCACAGAGATCTCTGCGTTTCCACATGCGGTCCAACATTTAAAACAAAAGACAATTTCCACACTTTGTTGAAGATCCTCTCCTCAACTCTTCCTTCGTTTCTTTTGTTGCCCTTTTAAAGGGTAGCTTTCCTACTCAGTTCTCTAGTGTACAACCTCATATCATCTATAAATTTAGATAAACTCCTTTCCTTATCAGTTTTTTTTTCCTCTTTAAAAAAAAAATCTTTACAAAATTAGCAGAATAAACAAAAAAAAAGGGGGTAATAAATGCTGAAACAAATAAAATTGGTGGAAGATTGGAAACTGATTTGCTGGTCACTTCTAACCTCCCGTATTTCTGGCTCTAATGGTGGGTTTGGCTGTGGGCCGCCTGGATTCTTCATCACTTTGACTTGCAGCGTCACAGCTCTCCACAACTTATCCCAAGCATGGAGGGAGAGCCAGGGAGGAGAGAGAGGAGGAGGAGAGAGGGAACAGGAGAGGGGAACGTGGGGCTTGATAGCAGCCTGGTGGGAAGACCAGACACAATGCCACACAGGAAAAAAGAAAATCCACTGCATTCTCCACGTCCAGAGCCCTGTCTCCCAACACCTTTTGCCCCCCTCTGCTCCTCTCAGGAGGGTCAAACCTCCACTGACTGAATCTGGTTCATCTGTGCACGCATCATCTGGACGCTGTTCAGGATCTTCTTTTGATGGCCTGCTAAAGTCACACCAACCCTCAAGATGTCACTGTGAAGCACAAAAAACACAGCCTAATGTTACCAATGGCTATATACAATATTTTATAACCAACCTATATATTATTGATGCATGTATAGAAAACAAAACTGTTAGCACTAATGGACATCTGAGAATGCCAGAATAAAATCTGAGGTTCCACAAGACTTTGTTTTGAAACCACTGTTGATTTATTACAAAAGTAATATCTGTATATCTGCTACTTCAGTTATTTTCTTTCCTGTAATAATTAGATTTTTTCATAAAAATGTTTCATGACAAGTATAACTTGTCATCTTAAAAATATTTTCCATTGGTTGAGTTTAAACTTATCTCCAAAAGTACACACTTATTGTAACCTTTCTTCCATCTTATCAGTACATTTTTCTTTTTGTTCTCCATTGGGTTTGCTATGACTCTGTTGTGACATGCTGCAAAAATTATTATATTTAATTGACAGAAGTTTTCGCTGATTTGTTGGTGTATCACTTTTTATGGAGCAAAAGTAATGCTTAGATTGACATGCATACATGTTTTTTTTTTTACTACAGCTTACTCTATTTAAAGATCTTTCACTCTATAAAAGTTGTGGCAATGCAAACATTATTTAGTCACAACAGGGCAGCTATTTATCTACTCCTATGCTGCATCTTAGCGGTAACCACATTTGTTGGATTGCACATTACCATCTGTTTGCCTGAAAAACTGAAGCTAAACATCTCTGTGGGCTGATCTCTGGCTTGTATTGTTGGAACCCTGACAGGAAATGACTTTTGTTGTTTCTGTACAAGCGGGATGATACTTTTTTCCAGCAACTTAACCCCATGTGCTCTTTTTCCCTCTTTAAAGTAAGGATCAGTAGGGCCTTGTTTAACACATGAAAAAGGCTTTAAAAAATCCCAAGCTTTAAGTTATTGTGCCCACTGTTTAGCGTCCCAAGTCAAACATTATTTGAAAATAGCATCCAGAAATAGCATAAATTACAACAGGCCGCAGTTTCTGCTAAGATTTAAACCCCAAACCTCTGAACACCCACTACTTTTCAAAGTTTTCTCTTGCACTTATCAGAACTTCAGTGCAGGCCAAGGTATCATTAACACTTACTCCATGGTCATCTGAGACACCACATCAAATGTAGAAAAGTCAGAATTGGCAAAGTTTTCTTTGTACTGGCCCATTTTGATGGCATCCAGCCACTCATCCACAGTGCTGAAGGTGGAGAAGTCTGGGATGCTGCGGTCCAGGAGAGGGAGATGGACCCTACAGGGGAGATAAGAGGGATGGATTAAGAATAATAATAGTTCAAAGAGGAAGATATAACATCATGGTCAGTCCAGACCACCTGCAGACGATTCAAACATGAATTATTATGTTACATTTTCAAAATGTTTGACAGCACGTAGAGAATCCCACAAGCCTAATCCATGAAAAAATATTTTCCAAACCGTTTCCTCATAAAGGGTATTTTCCAAATGAGGTGATAGTCTTCAGGGAGCCAGCGTATTCACTGAGTGTCTGTGGAAAATCTGGGTTGTGGTTCTGCACTATACCGCAAATGAAAGCACAGGCCGGGATAATGGAAATCAGCAAAGCCCTGGCCCTGACAGCAAACTAACACCCAAAGCAGAGATGCCTGAAAATGTTTTGTTTAAAAAAAACAAAACAAAAAAAAAAACTGCAGAGCTGCTCCAACCCCAGGGTTGCCTGGAGCATTCGTGGGAAGGTTTGGATCGATCAAACCAAAAGGCTTTAATTTACATAACCACTAGGCGCCAGGAAAAACAAGAGAAACTGCATTTGGCAAATGTGAAGAGTGCCACAGCTGACACTGTCGCAAAAGCACAAATATTTTAGTCAACAATTGAAAGCCTTGTTGCCGACAGAAGCTGAGATGAATCATACACTTAAAAATGTTATCCATATCAGTGCGGAAGAAACCAAAATAAAAAGGCCTGTTTTCTGTGATGCCAATGGAGACATGAATAAACGCACAACCAAATACCTCACGGGGAGAAGAAGGAATCACAAAAAGGAGAAAAGTGCAGTCTGAAAATACAAAGACTCAGCTTGTGTTTTACTTACCCTGAAGATAAAGGAGTCATAGCTTTCAGTGTGTTCGGATTACGGATCATCTTGTCGAGGTTGTTAACAATCTGGCTAAACTTGGGACGGTTGTTTCGGTCCTTCTGCCAGCAGTCCAACATGAGCTGGTGCAGCGCGTTGGGACAGTCCATCGGCGGGGGCAGCCGGTAGTCCTGCTCTATAGCATTAATGACCTGCGGGGGGAGATAAATCACTTTAAGGAACATATCACATATCAAAACATGCAGTTTCCCACAAAAAATAAATAAATAAATCTATTCTAAATTTGGAGTTATTAGTGACAATTAGTTCAGGTATTGTTTTATGTATTTATTAATTGTCTGACTTATTCACATGTCAATATATCGCTAGTGAAATATTTGCAACTAATTCACAGCTTCTTTAGTAAATAAAGTTATTTAAAAACAAATTTTATATTTAGGTTATCTTTGTCCCATGTTAAAATTTGTTTAAGTATGTGAAAAAAATAAATTTGATCAAAAATAAATTAATTAAACAAAAAACTGAACAAATCGGTAAGGAAGCAAAAAGTTTTTGACAGCACTTTATGATGTAACACAGATGCCTACTTGTCTTACTCACTTTTCAAAATGCTTCAAACAAGAAAACATATCATTTAAGAAAAAGAAAAAAAAAATTAGAATGTCAAAATATAATTGATTTCTAGTGTAGTTTCAAAATTACCTCTGGTTTTAAGCAGTTTATTTCAATTTTTCATTGTTGTTTTCAAAAGAACCAATAGAAAAGTGCTGTAGAGTTAACTGTATGTTCCATTTTCCTGACACACTACTGTAAAAATACAGACTAGGTGTTTTTTTTTCTTCTTTTTTTAAGCAACATACTCTGTGCTAAAAATTTGATAATCAAACACCTTTTTTAGTGTATTTAATTTTCAGTTCCCATAAAGCCACTTTACAGGTCTGACACTTGTATACAGAGGTAGTGCATAGTTAACAGAGAGGAACAACCCCAAGCACACTTGCAGGAAGGGCACACAATCCCCTGCTCATTATCAGGGTCATTAAAGAAACTCCATTCAGACGCAGATTAATCTTATTCACAAGACCTCCAAACGAGGACCCCGATGGAGCAGAAACACTATCTGGAGCTGCTAATATGATAACCGTTGAGGTTCTCAGTCCCTCTTAGCACATTAGTGTTCTCGCTTTCAATTTGAAACTATTTTCATTATCTCTCTCCCTATAATTTGCTCTCTCCTTCACTACCCAGAGGGAAACAGAAAATGGAGGCTCCAGTCAAGAGCAGAAATTGTCCACTGAACACTGCTGTGCATTTCAAATGATCTGATTATGTCTGTGTGTAAAGTGTGGGGGAATTTTCATATAATTGTGTGTCTCCTTTCTCTTGTGTTTAGCCAAGAGAAAGGAGACACCATTGACAAATTTTATCTCAGAGGAATTTGAGGCTTTATTAGAACGCAGCGAACCAAAAATATATATGTGCGCTGAGAGTTGGGGAATAAATGTTTTAGGGTGGCCCCTAGCCTAAAAAAATTAACAGCACCAGTGAAAATGACAAAAAGCTTGTTAAATACGTACATCTTGATTGGTCATGTCCCAGTAAGGTCTCTCTCCGTAAGACATGACTTCCCACATGACAATCCCATAGCTCCACACATCGCTAGCTGAGGTGAACTTCCTGTATTGGATTGCTTCGGGAGCGGTCCATCGGATAGGAATCTTCCCTCCCTGTGAAAATGAGGGGAATGACCCAAATGAGGCAAGTGACACCGAAACCTGACCGCCGCAGTCTGGAGAGACACTATTCACAGAAACAATACTAATTGTAATCCAAACTGCGAGGTGAATATAACAAAACTCATGTTCATGGAATTTTCTAGCCAGAAGAAGGATGAGGAAAACAAGTGGAGAGATGACATTTGTCCTGATAGGGGGGAACAGAGTGGGAGGGCACTGTGGCATACGTCAATCCCTGGTTTAGTCCTTAAAATAACACGGAAAAAACAACAAAAAAAAAACCTTCTGGCAGAACTATGCAAAGAGTTGTCAAGCAAGGACTCATTTGACTTATTTTAGAAGACTGATAATATCCACCAAAAATCAGTTGAGTGTGTATACAAGGTAAGAGTTCAAATATTTTATTACCAGAGCACTTGTGTACGTAGGATCTGATGTATCGTCCTCCAAGAAGCGTGAGAGACCGAAGTCTGACACTTTGCACACAAGGTTGCTGTTGACCAGGATGTTCCGAGCAGCAAGGTCACGATGCACATAATTCATGTCAGCAAGGTACTTCATGCCCGAAGCAATGCCACGTAGCATACCAACAAGCTGGATCACAGTGAACTGCCCATCGTTTTGCTGAGGAAAAGATGTATTAGGTCATAAATTATTTATAGATCAAAGGGAAAACAAATCTCTTAATACATGAGGCTCACATGACAATACTGTACTGCAGTAATCGTAAAAAGGATAAATCTCAAGGTGAAATTTGATTCAGTGACAGACAACTTCTGGGGTTGCTTGAAAAAGTATCTTATTGGGTTTTAATGGCATATCTGAGTATTTATGTTTAGATATTTTTTTTTATATAACCCCAGAAAAAAAAAACAACATTATTTTTATTTTATTTTATGCAGGGGCAACTATACTATCTAGACTGTCCACAAAATGCACTGGTTTCATGGTTGCAGTTTAACTCTTCTTTTAAACACATTGAAATTCTAAGCATATGCTGCATTATGGAAACAATGATATTTTGTTACAGCATTTTATAAAGCGTCTTTGACAATGTTCCTCCAGGTTATTTGTTTTTTAGATTATGTGTAAAGTCTGCCTGTTTGAATCAGTTTGTTGAGACTTCAGTATTTATATTGTACTAACAGTGAAGAATTACTAAGCGGTGCCGTCGAGAGCTTTCTTCTCTCCAGTTATGCATTCTAGCATATAAAAACACCATATGGATGTGTTAACAAGGTCAAAAGCTTGATTCTCACCGGGGGTGGCCTTTAACCACCAAACTGCCAGCCATATGCCAGTTTTTAAGATTTTTACTTAGGTTGTCTTGTTTAATAATAACCTTGCAATGGCTCGACCTTTTGATCAAAGTTTTATGCAAAATGTCTTTGTTCGCATCGTGAATCACAATTAAGATATGAATTAAGACATACACCAGAAAAATATGCATGTACTGGAGAGAGCTACAATGATTAGGGTGATGGCAAGTAGGTCTGCCAACGTCAAAGATTTCATCACCAAAGACAGACAGGAAAAATATCAGTGGACATAAAACAGCAACTGTTTTTTATGAAAATAATTAATAATGCGCTTAGTGACAATGACATCTATACCAGTTCACCTCACAAGAAAAGACATTTTGAAACTTGTTTAAAGTTTGATGCCCATTTAAACATTTCAATTAATAACAGGGGAATGAAATTGATTATTTATCTATTTATGATTAGAATAATGATAGGATTAGATCATTATTTATCTTCCTGAATTTCAGTGCAGGAATGGCACTGCACTTTATCCTAATATTACCTTCAGTGACAAGATTGAGGAATGGTTGGTACAGATCAAACATAATGAAGTTATTTTCAGCACACGTTTTAAGAGGGAATCCTGTCGGTGCTGCACACCAACAGGTTTTGGTTGAGCTTAACTTGCCTCTGTGGGACTAGGCAGGACTAAGCTGGGACTGGCTGTCTGCATACAGCTGTCCCCCTTTCCGTTCTGGTGACGGCTTTATACCCCATGCTCGGGTAGTGTCTGGAGCAGTGGTGCAGCTGTGCCTCCAACTGGGCACACCTGCATTACTTCCACCACCCACCATGATGCAAGGAAACCAGACGACCCCGGATAATGGGGCATGGGAGTATAAGGTTGAGTGTGGACTGACAAAAAAAAAAAAAAAAAAAAAAAGCTAAAGGTGGAAATAGCAGAGCAGGCAATAAAGGCCCAGACCGCAGCAAAAATGCATACAACCTATTTCTCTTTCTAACATTTTACTCCTCATTAGCTGAGTGGATAACTCTCATCATGCCAAGCTGCCCATCTTTGTGTAGCACAGCAATTAAACAGGATGTATTATTCATGAAACCTTTCTCACACATACACACTAGCACCTAATCTAAAAGCCATCTTGCCATATACTTTAATTGGACCAAATTCCCCTATGTGATTTGGGTCAAGTCAGGGGAAAGACATACCCCTAAATAATGTCAGTAAAGGTCTTGTTTGAGTTTTAAGAAATAACTCAGGGAAATCTGGAGTTCATTCTGTTTATTTTCTCAGCTTATAGGTGGCTCAAGATTCAGTCCCAGCTATGATCTCTCAATCCCCGCTCCATTTCCTCAGCTTGTTTTTTCTACAGCAGTTAAGCCAAACCTTCAGCAGGCAGCTCAGTAGTCTCTACTGCCGTTGTTGCAAACAAACAGCCATCAATTGCTCTAAAAGATACAAATCATGTTCAGAGGCTTTGACACTGTCAGCAGCTGTTGCCAAACTGTCACTGTTGGGTGCTACAAAGCTTTACTGTTGTTTTCAAAACAAGTGGGCTGTCAAATATGTTTAACATGCATCTACATATACAGAAAAACAGCTTTCACTGCAAGATCAGATTCCCCTTGCAAACCAAAAAAAAAAAAAAAAAAAACCTGATCCTTTGCCTCTCCGAGGTCGGAGGCAGAATGCAAATAAAGGCTCTGAGTGTGAACCCAGGCTCAGCGGTGCGCTGACAGGGGTTTTTATGTTGAATTCGGGATGATGGCTTTGATGTTGTCTTGGAGGAGGAAGTTAATACTGACAACTCGGGATGGTTGTCAGTGGTAAAGACAGTGTTTAGGCATCTTAAGCCTACAGTGAAATTGAATTTTAAAGTAAATAAATAAATAAACAAAAAAACAAAAACAACTTTTATAAATGCTTGATTTCTAAATGTGTTGTTTATGCACACATAGTTTACTGTTTTATGAAACACATTTAAAAGTATTACGGTATTTCATAGACATACACCTTATAAGCTGGCAACTTTTTCACAGTGAACCCTGATTTTTGCCCACCCAACTTTGGAGATGGGCACTCACCCACCTATTTGGAGATACCTTTTAGGTAATACCTTTTAGGTATCACCAAATAATAGACTATTATCCACATCTGCTTTTGTCATCACAAATGACTTCAATCTATAAAGTGTATGCATTCTTTCAAAATAATCTTTAACTGAGGATTGCTCTGGCTTTATTCATGAGCATGACTTTCACCGGTTGCTTGGTCATTTTAAATCAGTGTTTCCCAAACATTCCAGCTTCTAACCCAGTATATAACCCACCAATAACTCGTTTAAGATTATAAATTTAGATTATAAGACAATTAAAGAAGGTGATAACAAAAGCAAACCAGCCTCATAAACCACTACACTATGTTGAATAATTTGTTTCTGCTTTTTTTAACCTTTTGAAAGGATTTTGTCAAAAATATGCATTATCAGAAATATTCTTTACATTTATTTTTATTGCAGGAATAAAAATATTCCGTCTTTTGTGTATCATAAACCGCAGATAAGTCAGAGCCGCAACATTTGGAAACACCTTCTCTTGACATTTTTGGATATAAAATAAAAAGAATCAGCACACAAAATGTGTACAAAGTCTTTCTTCACAGTGAATGAACCCATTTATGAATCATGGAGTCCATTCAGGTATTTCTCTGTACATTGTCTTTGCACATTAAAAAAGCTCATTTAAAAGCTGTTTTAAATAAATAAAGTGAGAAGGCCTATGTCAGGGGTCCCCAAACTTTTTCCTGCGAGGGCCACATAGCTGTTCCTTTCTCTGGTCGGGGGCCGGTCTTAGTTTTTGGAGACAGAAACCTTAGAAAATTCTTGTCGACGGGGGGGGGGTGTCGCGCTTTTAGCTAGATTTTTACCCAGAATGCAAATGGAAAAAACCGTGAGTGAAACGGTGACTGGGACTGACGAGTATATATTCCATTGAGGGAAAGTTAGCTTGAGGGCCGTAGCTTGGGGACCCCTGGCCTATGTGTAATTCTTATAAGCCATTCTTACTATGCTTACTGAGAGTGGTTGAATATCAGATATTTCAAATTAACTCTCTTTTAGAAAACACCATGCATCATGAGCCCAAGTTATTTGTACACTGCTCTGCTCATTCACTTAAAAAGCCAACAGCATCAAATAGAGTAGAAGCAAGCATGCAAAACCATCAGAACAAAAGACTTGATTCGATTCTGCAACTATCCCAACACAGTTAGTGATGGGCTGTGTAACATGTCATCCTATAGTGGTTTCATGTTTAAACATATGACATTTATTTTAAGCCTTGAAAAGTATCTGAATTATTTAACGTGGGATGTAAATGGAGGGTTCTATATAATGTCCCTCGCTGGGGAGATTGTGAAAATCAAAAAAATCCAATGAACTCATGAGCACTTTATATTTCATGTCAGGGAGCAGAAGACAAAAAAATAATTAGAATTTCATAAGCATCCATGCGTGGTGCTGCATAATAAGCAGCGAGCCCAAGAGTGACAACAATTCTTCGTTCCACCTGACAAGACACTTTATGAAACAGAGCACAGTAAAGACTGACAGAAAATATTATTGAGAGATGGGATAAAAATGAGCATTTGCAATTGAGTACAATAACTCTCCGCTGGTAATAAGGACCTACTACGGTAAAATTACCTCCAGCAATTGAATTTGATTAATCTTTATTATGCGAGTTGTTGAATTGTGTTCTAGATATTAGTATGCTGTATGCGGAGCAGGACTGATTGCCTCTTGTCAGCTTTTGACAGATAGTTTGAATTTATCTCAAGAGTTGTTTAGTGCAGTAGAATATGCTAGACAGAGTTGTCATAAACTCATTATGCTGAGATCATTGAATCATCTCTTTTATTCTCGTCAAAGCACAAGCTTTGAACAGAGACCTCCATGCTTCAAAGGAGGCAGTTTTTGAGGCCAACACTGTTGTTAGAGCTATCATTACTCTGTAGAGCTGTAAAATTGTTAGTAGTAAAAGTAAAAGCATAAAAACTGCAATAGGGGAAAATTTTCTGGTTTCTTACTCTCAGGAAGGTATCAAGGGATCCATTCTCCATGAATTCAGTGATGATCATTACAGGACTGCTCTTGGTAACCACTCCTTCAAGATGAATGACGTTAGGATGGTCAAACTGACCCATGATGCTGGCCTCGCTCAGGAAGTCTCTCCGTTGCTTTTCCGTATAGCCAGACTTCAGGGTCTTTATGGCCACAAACATCTCTCTTTTTCCGGGGAGCTTTAAGTTGCCGCTGCACACTTCCCCGAACTCCCCTGTTAAAAAGTAACATGGAAAATAGATCAATTTATAAATCCCCCATAATTAAATGTGGAACTAGAATTATGCAACACCTACACCAACTGCACCTACTTTGACTTAGCTATAGCTTTGGAAAATGCTTTATTCCAATCATGGTTCAGTGAGATTTCTTCCTTACCTGCACCAATGACCTGTTCAATCTTCACGCAGGATATATCAATCTCCTTGGCAAACTCCCTCACTGCCTCATTTGGGTCCTCATACGTGAATGGATCAATGTAAATCTTCATTCCTGGAGACACTTGGAAGACAGGAAAGAGCCACTATAATATTTAATTGATGTGGTCATGTTAGCAGACCTATGGGCCAGACAGTCAAATGCAGTGAGATTCAGCAATAATTCATTCATGTTCCATTTCCACAGTCCTGTGCAATTATGGGATATTTTTTTTTCTAAGACATAAAGGTAATGAAGGCTGGAAGATGGAGGAGGTACTGTAATTACAAACGGTGGTTATGACAAGTACCTGATGGCCACTGTGTGTGGTTGTTCAGTCAGCAAGGACATGGCACCGTCAGTCATCTTATCTGTGATTTAGTGGGTTAATATATATATCATCTCCAGTGAGCCACAGTGCCATTAACACTCAGGAGAGGAACCAGGGTCCTGTATTGGCATCGCTCAACTCCACCTCTAGAAATAAATTGGCCTAAGCTGCAATACCAGGTAAATTGGCTTAAGGTGGCCTTTAAGTATGTGGGGACTTAAGTGTCCTGAGTTTTAAATCCGATTATACTGCACATACCTCCACATCAGACCTGAGGCCATCTGAATGGATGCACAACTCACACATGGTCGGCTGCAGTGCAAGAATAGCATGCACACTGCCTCAAAACCTGGCAGACTGCAGCGAGAAAACATGCTGCAGAAATGGAACAGATGGAAAAGATCTTGCCCGGTGCAACCCCCCATTACTAAAGCCCACAATCTCTTCTCAAGCTGAAGCACGGTTCAAAAGACCACCTTCCTTTAATGGCAAAGACCACCATAAACAAGGGCAAAAGCCTGAACTGTGAGTGGTGTGAGAACAGGATGCACACAAGACACGTTGGCTTCTGATAATATCTGTGAAATAGCCAGCTATTTACTGGCACACTCTTGACTGTAGCTAAAACTGGAGTCCTTTGCACTGCCTGACTGAATTCTGCTGAGAAAGTTATTGTCTTATGGGTGAAACTGACTTACTAAAGAGGAAAGTGCTGAGACAAAAGTGCTGAGACAAAATTACACAATTGTATAAAGTCAACAGTTAAAAAAAAAAGATCTGTTAATGGGGTCAGACGGAAATATCTTTCTTACAGAATTATCCATGCATTAACGTCACTGAAACTCTTTCTGAACTATAAGAAGGAAGAAAATCATTGAATAACTCCACTTATTCACCAAATCCCTTTGAAATTTTTGACAAAAGCAAATGACTCATGTACATTAGTAGTCTAACGGCCTTTAACATAAGTGAAGACTGACCTATTTCTAACATAATGGAATTAGTTGACTATGAAATGTGATGTCTGGAACACACAGCTGAACACAAATCTTGTCGTTAAGTCCACACCCTAAGTGAGCGGAATCAAATAATGGGAAAGATTTCACAAAGGTGCAGGCCAGGGGTAGTGAACGGCCGCTGTGCAGGGTCCGCAGACAAGGACAGCAGCAAGCAAGGTGGTAGCCATGGAGACAGGTGTGTGAGGCTGTTGCGCGCTGGATGGGTGCCACAGGGATAAACTGCGTGACACGGCAGTCATAGATACAGGTGTGTCTAATCCTGGAGCGGAAGCTGTTGGTGAGAGTGAGCGGAGATGAGCGGTGGTGGTGGTGGTTTACTCACTGTGGCCGCTGGTGTAGTGCTGCAGTTTGTCTGTGTATTCTGAATCACCCCTGTCAAAGCCACGCCTCCTGGGGAAAAGACAAAGAACTCTAGCGCTGGCTCAGAGAGAGAGAGTAAGGAGGGGGAGAACACATGAATCAAACACCCCCAGGTGTAGCTAAGCTGGAGATAAATCGGCTAAAACCAGAATAGAGGGTAGAAAAGGGGTTTTTTGTTTTGTTTTATTGCTGCACAAAAGAAGGCATTTACACCAGCATACCACACAAACATAACTAGATCTTTCTTTTTAGAACCTGCTTGGTTTTAGTGGATGCATTAATTGTATCGCTGTGGCAATTATTGTATAGTTAATGCATAATTTCCTTTTTTTTTCCAATATGCATGCATTTTTACAATCTACAGTCTAAAGACAGAGTATTAAAAACAATGTACTGGTGCATGTCAGTGAATTAGATTATTTAAAAATAAATTAATTTATATTTAATATTATTAAAAAGGCAAAAATCATAAACTACCTTAATTTTGCACAGATTGGTATTTTTAACATTTATATTTGTGCACATTTTTGATAATTATGGCTTGCAGCTAAAATAAATATCAAAAAATTCAAAAAATGACATTAAGAAATCATTTTTAAAGTATATGTTTTATGTTGAAACCTGCACAATTAAGAAGACTGTTGATTTACAGTTTCCCAGGATGCAGTTGTTAAGCGTATCCACAATGTAATTGCTAAAGAAGCTGGCTGTTCACAAAATGGCGCATTTTAGCATATATATGAAAAGTTCAGTGAAAGAAAAACGTGGTAGAAAAAAATCCACAAGCAACATATAGAACGTTTGCTCATAGATAACGTCCTTCTTTGTAGATTTTTAATATTTTTTAAATAACTCTTAAATAATAGAAGCAGACCTTTTCATTTTGTCTTTCCTGCACAATCTTTATTATGTCAGTTTGAAACCATAACCTAAGACAATGAGTTACTGCATATGTAAAAGCCTTGGGGAAATCTGCAGCAGTAACACTGTAAGGTTAAGGAATTTATCTTGCACATACTTTTCAGACTTAGAAATGCTGCACAGGTGCAGACCTGCACTGTCAATATGACTGGCCCAAGTGGGAACTGAAATCCAAGCCAGAATACATGAAGATTTAATACTTCTGCAACTGAAGTATCCGCAGAGCTTTAATTTTTAAACACCAAGACTTAAATGTAGGGCTGTTGTAAACGAATATTTTAGTAATCGAGTAATCTATCGATTATT
>NW_015113103.1:51925-114997 GCF_001443285.1 Poecilia latipinna | reverse complement strand
GGTAGTTTTATTTGTTCAACAAAAAAGCAGAGGGGCAAAAAAGAGAAAACGACAAAAAGTTAAAAAGTTCACACAAGCTGAAAAGTAAAGTGGCATTTTTAGCCATATTTTTTTAAGACTTTTACAAGGCAGAATGGACTCACCGGTTACAAACGATGATGATGACAACCAGAGCAATGAGGAAAACCAACCCAGCAGCTGCTGAACCAATGATGAGTGGAAGTTTCTCCTGAATGCTTGTGTTGTATTCCTCTACAAAAGAAAAAACACAGAGATAAGCATAATTCCATGCATGCACATACACACAGTCACACAGATCCACAAGCTGAAACATATGGGAAAGCATCTGAGCCTCTGCAATGGGTGGCAGACAGACATACGGCTGGGTGAACCATTGAGCATCTTGGCATCACTGCTGGCTGCACACAACATTTTACAAACCGCATCGAATGTGCTCCGATGCTGCAGATATGGACAAATCATCTGGCAGAAAGTGTGTGAAGTGAAGGAGGAAGAGAGCATATTTGGATGAAAAGCAGACTGGTCACACAGCCAGGAATGAGAAGCTTGCGACTAAATGGACACACAGAGACAGAGAAAGCTTTTTTGTTTGAGAGTCACATACATTTTTTTTTATTATTTTTAAAATGTTTTATATGGGATTTAAATGATCAATTCAATGCAACTAATTAAACTTAATAAAATGTTCATAATGTCATTACTTCTGAAAAACTTCATCTGTCCTCTCTGTTTCTACTTTGCTGGAACTGTTAAGTTTTTTTTTTCTTTTATGTTTGTAGAACTATTATTCACTTTAAACTGTATCAGCAGCATTTTTCATGCAACTCAAAATCACTTTTAAGTGGAAGTTGAACACAGTTAGCATTGTACGCCCTCTGTTTACAAAATATTTCCAGTTCTGAGTCAGTCTGATATTTTGTGTGTGCTGGGATCTGTGTGCGCGGCAGCATCACGGATGTTCCTGTGAGAGTTCAGGCTAATGATGGCTCTAGGCTCTGCAGGCTGATGGAAATGAGATGTTCATAGGGGAATACCCAGACATAGCTCTAACATTAACCTACTTGACTGATGTTTACTAAATGTAAGCCATGTTTTAGATAACAAGACAAATTCAATCTGATCTCTAACACAGTGGTTGTTGTAAAAAAAATTAAAAAACATTATTAGTGCTTGATCTAATTATTCAAACTACACAATAAAATAATATGATAAACAGCACTATGAAAAAAAAATATCCCTTACATATTCATTCTGCTTTTGTTTTTTTTTAATCAGATTTACACATTTCAGACCAACAGGCAAATTTCAGACAACGATAAGGAAAGTAAACAGCAACATATCAGGCTTTCACTTCGTAAGCTAGGAAAGCTGTGCAATCCGGCCTGACCAAGTGTGAAAAAGTAATTACCTCCTTGATAAATTATGCATCACAATTGATTGACAACAATTTTGAAAAGCTGAGTTCCATTTTGCTAGCCACACCCAGGAACAAATGCTTCTAGACCAGCTAAGCCAGAAATGAATTATACAGAACCTGTCTGACAACATGAAGCAGGGAAAAAGAAATAAAAAAGCCACAATCTATGCAAAAAAAAAAAAAAACAACAACAAAAACTGAAGCAGCTCAGCAAGTCAATGTCTGAATGGTTTGTGTGCAGTGGGTCATATTTGCTGTGTCTGGATATCACACACTGTATGACCAAACCTGTTATACCTACAGTTTTATCATCAGGTTTTGGGTCTTACAAGATCATTTTTTAGATTAAGGGGGCAAATTCTATTCACACACAACAAAATTAGCTTTCTCTTATTTTTATGTTATTACCTCAAATGACCTAAATACGTATTTGAAAACTGTTTTTTTTTCTTTTCTTTTTTTATTGGAATTTGATGTAAGTATAACAAAAAGAAAAATAAAACATACAGGAAATCTATCACTTCACAAATACTTATTTACAGCAGAGTAATTGTTTTAGAGTACTTGTGCTTGTTCCAACACATAATGCGTCCTTCTCAGTCCTGCAGCTGTCTGAAATCTTACTGCCCTACCCGGTGTGTTGAAAAGCCAAGGATGAAAGGTGATAAGAACTCTGCGTGCTGCAGTGAGGAATGGCTGAATTCTCACCCTCCGTCATGGTCTGGAAGTACAGTTTGCCACTGTAGCGTCCAAACCCAGCTACAGTGCGGGCCCGGACCTGGAAAACATAGATGCTCCCAGACTTGAGGCCACGGATGACTGCCGTGTTGGTCTGGCTTCTGATGGTGGTAGAGTTGTACTCTGATTGATCCTGGGGGCAAAAAAAATTCAGTAAGTTTCAGTGGACAATTATGAAATAGTGCAAGTGCATAGGGTAATTATTTTCAAACGCTCAATAATGCAATTGTACATTACATGACAGAACTCACATTTAAGGTATTTTTTTTAAACAACTAAAACAATTAGTTTTTTATTATGAAGGGAAACATTGAGAGGCTGCTGTTAGGAAAGTAGACTGGGTGGCAGTTTGAGGTTAGGTGGATCCTCTGAGCTACGTGTGATGATCAGAGCTATATTCCTCTCCAGAATGTTGACATGTTTGAGAGCAGAGACTGGGACATTTTTAGCGGCTTCCTTCAATACGCTTCTCAGCATACCCTTCTGAGTCACAACAGGAGCTGGGACAATTGTTTTGACAGCTCTCTCCAGCAGTGTCAGTAAGAGGAATGATAGTCAAAAGGCAAGCAACAGACAAAAGCTTGAGAAACTACATAAGTGCTTCTCCTTGTGTGTTTTCTTATTAACTGACATGCTGGAGTACACACACATTTGCATCTGTGAGTGTTCTTTTGAGAAAGTATGCTGATTCGGAGGAGCTTGCCCCTCAAAAAAACTATTTTTACATCAGTCAGCGTACCATTGTTTCAACCACAAGTCTCAGCACATCAATCCCCACTGGCCCTGCTGCGGGGCTGAGTGTGTTTTTTTCTTTCCTAGTGACTGACCGTGATTGTAATTGGAGAAGAACAAGCAGAGGTTTGAAGCGATATTCAGAAGCTACATGCCTCCAAGGATCTGCTGCTAAGCAATTGAGCGGAGAGAATTCACATTTAAAATACACTAACGAAACGATCCAGCTCTTAACAAACTATTTAGCTTGATAAGAATAAAAATAAAATACATGGTCTGTGTTTTATGTTCAATAATGACTGGATGAAGCATTTGCAACATGTACTTGAATGGCCAAGACTACCTTTTCATAATACTGTAGTTCATAGTCCAAGATGACACCATTTGGCTGATCTGGCTGAGACCAGGAGAGGGTGATGCTGTCCACAGTACGACTGACCTGGTGCATTATAGACACAGTAGATGGAGCTGTGAAGACACAAAAGCAGAGTGTTACCTGAAAATTAAAAAGTACAACTGCACAGTCACACTGAGAGAATCTATCTCATATTTAATCTCATAACCAAACAAGAGTTCTGGAATGCTCTAAGCCCATAAAGTCTACAACATATAATAATGTGTAGGCTCCAGCTGGAGCATCAAGGGTAGAAATTAGGCTTACAAGTCACAACAGTGGCACAACCACATAAGCAGGCACATGGGACTTCCCGATGTGAAATGCGACTTTGATGAGATGAATATATGCTTGTCATGGTGATAACAGAGTGCGTTCCTCTAATATTATTCAAAAAACACCAGACCACCATGTAAAGGAAAGTGAATCTTGTTGTTTTACACACACAAAAAAAACAAGCAAACAAAACAAAAACCACAAAACAGTATCATAAAAGCCAAAAACAAATACATTTTTGTGCTGATTAGGAGAACTCTCATTTAAACGTTATGCTGATTTGCTTTTTAGCCCAAAAGAACATCATCCAATAGGACTGATAAACTAGTATAGTCAAAAGAGTTACATACTTTAAAATATTTCTGGGACTAAAAAAGAATCCTAACCACTGTGTAAGAAGCAACCACAACAGCACTGTCAAACTCTATTAAAGTCATTTTTAAAATATTTATGAATTTAGACATCTTAAGATATTTTTAATTGTACATTATTAATGAATAGATCGTTACTGTAAAATACAAACACAAGCTAATTTTTAGACTAAAAATAAAAAGGAGTTTTTTTTTTTAGGTTGACATCATTAATTTATTGTACTTGTTTTATTTTGTCAAATATGAATGTGAACTAAATTTTACAAAAATGAAAATGTTTTTTTTTTTGGTTTTTAGGTTATTTATGGAACTATTAACAATATTTATTAGAATCTTATTTTTGTCATAATACTTGCTATACTAGCAATACTTGCTAGAAAACATCATCATGGGTGGTCTTCTATAGTCTTACACAGCCAAGTGACCTTAAATATTGTCAGGTCAGACAGAGGCGTGATCACCCCAAGTTGTCCAGCAGCCATTATGATTAGTTCAGGGTGCCACAGGTCAACTTAAAGCTAAGAGAGGCTGAGGATAAAAAGCTCCGTCTGGGAAGCTTGGCAAGGCCTGTAGACCTAAATGTCTGAGCCTCTCTCTGTGTGTGAATAAGTAGGGTGGGTTGAGGTGTCAGGGAAGGAGGGGTATTGGGCAAAATTTATGTACACCGAGCCCCACGCTCATCAGTTTCAGGCCCATGCAACTCACACACACTGCCCTCAGCCAGCAACACAGTTACTCCCCTGAGTCCAAGCAATAAAGTCAGAAGTCTCTCCCTCGGCACGCGTTCTCTGTTGAAAATCCATTGACTGGAAAACTACAACTACCACGCCTCTATAATATAGGGCTGTGAAGTTGCAAGAGTGTGGTTGTTATATAATTATCTATAAATTATGCACATGATTTTTAAAATACCACCATGTAAAGGAAAGTGGATCTTTCATAAACTGACTACATGCAAGTATTTGGAGAAAATGTGTCCTTAAGTTGTGTAAAGAAGAAAAAGAAAAGGAAGTTATTTAAGTAACCACAGTGACTCAGATCTAATAATAAAACATCTGTCAGCAAAACTTTGCGTGTCCTTCCACTAAAACAAAAGCCTCCGTCTAGCATAATAAATTGTGATCTCACATAAAAGAGGCTGGAAAGTCACTGAGTATGTTATGTGCAGCTGCCGGAAAATAATAAACTGAGACTCTGTTATTCATTTTAGTGAAACACTCTCACCAAGATACCCTGTAACTCTTTAGTGTTTGGCATGGTGCTCCAATCCAGGAGTCAGAGGTACAGCAATGTTTACAGTGTGCAGTCAGGACACCAGCCTGAGGAATCTCATCCGTCTCAAACTACTCCCCAGTTTGTTTGCAGTCACAAACGACAACCTAATAAGGCAAACAGTTACTCAAAGGGGAACTCACGAGTATCCCATTACGGATGCACATATATTCAAGACGGCCACATGGCCTTTTCCTGCATAGCATTTCCATTAAACTCACGGAGCAGCCATGCCCAGAAACCTGATACAGGACTGGAGAAACAAAGGCAGCTCATGTATTCATGTATAGAAGGATGGACACATGCCAGCATTAAAAAAAAAAAAACCTGTTGGAGGAGAACATTGTGGTTTGTTTTTGTCAATGGACAACTTCCAGGTAGACTGAGTGGCAGTTGACATGTCTGGCCTCAAAGAAAGCAAAGACGGCAAAGTGAGAGTCAATTAAATGAGAATATGGCTATATGAGGTAAATACTGCACACAGAAGTAAAGTGTGGAAACATTAGGCAAGCAGAGAAAAAAACAAAGATGTTTGAAATATAAAACCAGCCGTGCTGCATATTTTAAGGTAATTCAGTACATGCACTTCAAGCTAAACTGATGTTTCACCAATTGAGTGTGGAATGCATTGGCATGCCGAGACGATGCTTTACTGAAGTGATTGCTTCAGGACTGATTCACATGTGAAAACTATTTTCTTACATCAAATTTATGAACTAATTCCGCGAGTGTCTTTGGCGCTTTAATTCTTCAAGCCTACCTAGATTCTTTTTTTTCCGTATCTTAATCTGTAATTTTGAGGGTTAAGTAAATACTTCGGTTTCCTGTGTGTAAACATAAGACGTCAAATTATGCCACTAAACACATGTTGCAGTATTTCAAGTCATTTTCTGTTGTTGCAGTAATCATTTCTAAATCATGAAGATTGTATTCACTTAAACGCAATTAGAAATTAAAACGGTGGTTGGAGAAACCTTGTTATTTACATACTGTAAGCCAATTCTATCAAGTCTGATCTTTTTCTCCTGAGTAACAGACAAATACTTTTCACTGACAGATTTATTCATAGGTTTTCTCAGTGAAGGCTGTAGTCATGCTTATAAAAGAAAAGAAACAGTTACAAAGACAAGGGCATGGATTGCAAGTTCATGTAATTAAATTAGATGGATGAATTGGAGAGAAAAATGGTGCGGTATTTTATGGTTTTTCACCAACACCACAAAACATGAGCATGTGTATATTGTGCGTAGTTTTAACTGTGGACAGGCTATGTCTACTTTTATTTTATTTTCAATAAATCACAATTTCTAAAAAGCTCAAAGCAAATAAGGGGGACAATCAAATCAAATAATGAATACGGTGTGGAATGACGCAGTATCAGGTTTCTTAATTGAACAAAGACAGGCAGCCCCAGCTGTTGTCAGAGAATTAGGTTTCAGACCCCACATTATTACCCCACACTGGATCTGATAGAAAAAACAGTCGCTCTGAGTCCACTCCAGAATGACACTCTGGCCTTGAACCAAGCTACTAGAACACAAAGGCTCTGTTTTGCTCCACATCTGCGATTGATGTTTTACTGCTATACCTGAGCACCTAATGGCATCCCTAATCAATTAAAGATGGAGTTTACGGGGATATTTCTGCTGATTAAAAACAGAGCCAATTTACAGAGACATTTTTCCGCTACCGCACGTAGTACAAAAGTGGGGCTTTCATCCATCCAATTAATGTGTGTCTCTGTAATGTTATTATATTGCTCTCGTTTAGTGGGCTTTTCCACTCTCTCTTTGAAGATCTCCTTGACTTGTAGTGTTTGGCCTCCAATAATAGGCACCGTTAGGAACATGATGGGCATCTTCATTAAGCAAAGCTGATAAAGAGGGGCCACTGTGGGTGACCGGCAGCAAAGCATTTTGGACACACACTTACTGCACAAACTTCCAGGGGAAAAAAAGGAGTCCTATCTCGTGTCAATATCCACGAAATACACAACAGCTTTTATTATCAGAGAAGTGGGGGAGAACTATAGGTTTATTTCACACAGCTCACAGTCTGTACTATGTAATAAACTAAAACCTTGGAAACAAGAAGATATCTTGAAAACCTCAAACGTTTTTATGCCTGTGAATCATATGCCACAGATAAATGTTTAAAGTCTTTTATCTGAATTTTTCTTACAACCCACTGTGTCTGCAGCCATGTGGCTCTGATTTGATTAGACGTTCTGCTGCAAAGAGCAATGCTATGATTTGGGGAAGATGTGGGGAGGTTGCGAGAACAGGTCAGGCCTTGTAAATCCCTTTCCCTTTTCATTGTAAAAATCAGTTTTCCCGCAGCGTAAACTCTCACAAGAGGGCCTGAACCAGTTGGCCGTATACCATGCAGCCTCCCAAACTTGCAGCCACTGCTCCCCTCCTTTGGGCTTCTGACCATTTATGAGTTGCAGAGACATCTTACAGGGAGAGGCCCATATTTGCATGTACTTTTAGCATGCTGGCAGACATCCCCGTTTCCCCAGCTGCAAGGGATTGTGGGCTTTACATTTAAAAAGATTTTCCAGTGCAGTAAAGCTACGAAAGTGAGATTTCAGTTGATCAAGCTTTAAACCAGCTGTATTGGAAGAGACTAGGGGCTCTAATACACTCATACAAACACCAAACTAATTCTAAATTGGGCTTGTTAGAGGTTTGAATTGTTTTCAGGGGCTACCAATGGATGGGGTTTAAATGTAGGCAGGCCATCTTGTCAAATTTGTAGAAAAACTAAATGCAATGCAGATTGGTGTACAAGTAGAACATTTCCAATAGGAAATTAAAGGCATTTATAGGTTTTGAATAATTATGGCACTTTGTACAACTTTCCCAGAGTTTTAAAGGGGAAGAATCATTCTTAAGAAAGGTGAAAAGACAGCAAATGGTAATAAAATATATTTTCCTTTAGTGGGCTGTGCTTTATATGGGGCAAAATAAAAAAAATATGTCTTTTTTTATAAAAATTGTGCTGAACATTTGCACACTGTCAGAAATGTCATCTTATATTACAGAAAAAAGTCCTTTAGTAAGGGTAAAACAGCCATTTCAATTGGTAAAAGCATTCCAGGCAGAATAAAGCCACAATTTTGAATCCACAGATTCGCTGTGGTCTTTCAGTCTCTCTGGGCCGATTAAGACTGAACAGATAATATTCGAGTTGTCTGCTGCAGCCGTGTAGATTGAAGCCTTTCACGTGTACAGGCGTGGGTCAACGCTGCAGTTTAATCAGCAGGCAGCGTATCTGCATTTAAACAACTTCCAAATGGGCAAGAAGAAAATCTCCACAAACCACAGGTTGTATGTCAATATTATTCACAGTTGGAAAACAAGTGTGGGCTGTGGCTGTCTTTTTTCCATTAAGGCAAGGCTTTAGTGGTAGTTTAGATTGCACAATACTGTGGAAAGTAAAATAAACATAAATATATATGTCAAAATTACTGTGCACATATTATGTCTGACCACCATAATATAAGTTAAGGTAAGAGAATAATATAAGTAGATTAGAAATTAAATGACTCACCTTGAACTTTTAAACATTTTGTCAAGTTGTAGCTCCAAACTTTTATTTACTTTATATGTATTAGCCATCTGAGAAGAATGAAAGGTATTTATTCTGACAATAGATTCTCCCATCTGAGTAGTGGATTTGTGCAGTTGGATATCTTGACTGCTTCTCTGATTAATGTTCTCCTTTTCCAAACAGTATAGAATCTTAATACTTTCCACAATATTATCCCTGATATGTGCGGAGTGTTTTTTGGTCTTGATGTTCATGTGAAGGGCCTGGAGCCCGGAGCCCTTCACATGGCAGCAGTATTCATAAGGCTGAATTACACACAAGTGGACTCTAATAATAATCTTAATAATTAGGTCAATTCCAAGAAGACAAAGTTGCATAGCAAACCTTTCACATTATTTAAATGTTAAAAAATAATGTTTAGTTTTAGTTAAATACTACTTTGTTTTCATGAATCAAAATAATCCCAATAACCATGCTGATGTTTTATGTTGTATAATACCAAAATAGAAAGAAGTGCACAGAGTATGCATACTTTTGCAAAGCACTGTAACTCTCCACTAAACCAGCAAAAAAATTACTACTAACAAAATAATACAATCATAAGTTCTAACTATATTAAATACTGCAAAAAAATAAATATGTTAGTACTGGCCATGCAAAGGGAGCAAAACAATCTTTTTTTTTTTTTAATCTAGGGTGAGTTTTAAAGTTTTAGTGGCTGAGAGACCAGGATTGCTTGAAGCAATTTCTCTCCAGGGAAATTTTGTCCCTCTACCCAGAGAGAAAGAATAAATATTCAGTATAAAGCATATGGACTAGATGTGAGAGATTTTTTTGAAATGATCTATAGTTATAAATCATCAGTATATTGTTCAGCATAATATCCTGAATATTTGCAGTTGGTTGCTATGTGATTTTCATGGCTTTCTGAGTAGGTGAGATAATCTGAGCTTTTGAACATTAAATCAGCACATTATGCAAATGTACCAAAACACAGAATGATCACTTTTGCTGCTTGATAGAAAATTTAAAAAAAGCCTCTTTCAAGCACATCAAAGGTTTTAGGCCTTCTCAAGAAAAACAGGCTCTTCTGCAAATTGGATTAGCATTACATTTTTGTTGCCAGTGTTTTTATACAAATGCATGCTCAGATACTAGGGGGAATCCTCCTGCCTAAATAACTGGATGACTATTTTGAGTTGACAAGCAGTCTTATAAAAATATGTGACATTTTAATCCAGCCGTCATTCTTGTTTTAGAAAGAAAAGCTGGTTTATTTATGTCTGTTTTTTTTTTTTTAAACCAATGTGCTGCATTGTTATTTTGATTAACAACAGTGACTTTTTGGCCCGACATTAAGGTCATCCAGTTCTATGTGGGGCTGCTGCAATGAGCGGTGAACAACAGACAGGATTATAAAAGATCATCTATGCTTATAAAGGTCCAAACCCCAAATTACAGATAAAACCCTCACGAGGATGATAGAAGTCGAGTTTTTATGATCTGCATCGTCTATGTGAGAAAATCTAGGCTAAGCATTAAAAAAAAAGAGTTGCATTAGTACAGAGTTAGTGGGGGTGGGAGCTTATGTTCAGATGAAAAGACAGTTCCAAGACCGTTTCTGAGACAATAACAACTGTGTTTTGCATCAATCTTCAAAGAAATGTCAATGGAAATTTTAATGCGCTTGACAAACCTAAAGGGGTGAGAAAGACGAGCAGTCCATGAGGAGAAGTAAGAGAGGGAGGGCTGCCATTGAGCTTATCACAGATTCATTTGCTTAATTGATGAAAGTAACTCTATAAATTTTACAGAAAAGTTAATAAATTAAAAGCAGCGCTCTTTGAACCACTCTTGGATATAGCAAGTAAACAAATGACTACATTAAAGTAAATTCAGTTGTTTAGAAATTTCAGGATGCGGTTAAAGCACTTAATGATAATTAATTGTGCATTTGTATTTACTCTCTTTTACTGCACACTAAGCTGAAAGACCGTGGCCTTTCAACCTTAATTAATAACCAAACAATGTGCATTTTCTACTCCTCTCTGTTGCACATATACAAAGCAGCAAATCTCTGTGTAATGTACTCACTGAAAGGGGAACAAAGCTCACTAAATGATTTATAAATAACAGTAATTAGATAACTAATTTTGATGTTTTGTGGTCTAATTATCTTCCAGGAAGTCCTAATGAAATTCAGATTCCTTGTACTAACTATAAAAATAAATCTAAAGAATCTCTCTGTCAACCCCGCACACCGCTTACAACATATTTAGTTTCTAAACATATCTTAATGTTTGTCAGCTGTAATATTTCTTTGTATATACGCTGCTCGGTATCATCATAAATTCTGTGTCATGTGTGTTTGGCTGGCTGGATACCAAAGCAGCTTTGCTCTAAAGGTTCTGTCAGTGCTGAGCTCCAGGTGCCTGCTGAGGCCTCCTGTCTGTCTGCAGGGCTGACCTACGCTGGCACTCACCATATGTGCCCTTCTCATCACCTTCTGTCACAGTCGTACTGAACAATGTAAGTTGGCAATCCTCACCTGACTCTCAGTTAGTCTCTTTATCATTTAGTCAACAGCTTTGACACTTTCAGATATTTTCAGCTCAACCTTGCTAAACATTTTCTCGGATTACTTTATAACAAGGCCAGTCTAACTTCATACTCTTGACTACTCTAAAGACAAACAAGCAAAATTCATCTTGTGCCATTGCTATGTTTATTATACCTGGTGTCATGAGGATACAAAAGATGTATGATGCCAGATGCAGATTTCTTGATTGTCAATACTTTATCAAGGGTTTGCAAAGTTATATTTTGCAGATTTTCATTAGATAATATTATACAAATATATTGTGCCTTGATTTTAGAGCTGTGAAAAAGAAATACATTTTTTATTTTTCAGCCGGTGTCGTGAACTATAGGTCAAAAGGATAGTGGCCACATTTGGCTTTCTAGTAGCTATTTTGGCAGCTCCACCTGGCTTTACACCAGTGCTCCACTGAAGCAGCAAAGTCCCTGGTAGCCTGGTTACAGTGAACCTGAGCAATTTGAGGCATAATTAACTCATAAATCTTCCCTAGACCATATGAAAAGGCTGAACCTGATTACACCCCCCGTCCTCAGCATAATGTGAGAATCCACAATCAGTCAGCTAGTCTGATAAGAAAGCAATTCAGGTTCTGTGCTTAATAATTTTAAACAGCAGCTCACCTTGAGCGAATGAAATGTCTAAACAAATATGTCCTCTGAAATTTAATATACAAAATCACCACAAAGAGCAAGACTGCATGTGCAAAGATCAAATTTATCTGTTGAGCAAGGCTGAATTCACTCAGAGCACATTATACATATGTTGCCCTCAGGTAGTGGATGATCTCTATTCAGAGTCCTGAAATTGATGATATAGCAAGTCTACAGACAGAAAGAAAATGATTCATTGCCTTGGCCATCAACGTGTCTTCACAATCTTAGGTGTAGTCCTTGCCATTTATAGCAAACTCACGTCTTTAGTAAAATCACACACTAAATCACATATGCCCACGAAGACCATTTCCACCCCTGTTGTGTGTAGGCAGAGCTATGAATGTTGACAACTGCTAACAGAACTTACATAGATGGAGGATCTGGCCTAGAATCATGCAATTGCTTCCATGTGTCTGGAACATTTAGAATAATTCCAATATGCAATGTGCCTCTTGATTGCTTCCCTAAATTGTCTATGTGTTAAGCCGTGAGAACAGAAAATAAAGCAACAAAAAAAAAGTAGTTGGGATGCTCCCAAAAGAAAATTTAGACTGATAGAGGTCCAATATTATCATTACAGTAATGGTTAATGAACGATATTTACCTTTATTAGATAATTCTGTATTCTTTTGAAATAGTGAAAATACTGCAGCATTTACATGGCTTGTCTACTTCATCCCACAATCCTGCACTGCATCACTATCACTGACAGATTCCTAAACAACTACCACATGGTCAACCTCCTCACTTCCCCCTCCTAAAACACATACCCAAACAGCAGCAAGATTAAAATAAGCATCAGTTATTATTATTGGCCCAGTTTTACTTGTGGGATGTTTAAAAAAATTACAACATTGGCTGATCTATAAAACATCACCTTATCAAGCAAGAAGATGATTTCTTTAAGAGGTTAAGGCTCCCTGGAATATCAATAAAATAGTGCAAGTCTGACCTGATAATAGGTCAAGCAATTCCCCAGGTTGAAATATGTTTTCTAAAGGAAAGCAAAAAGAAGGTATAAGAGTAAAACAATGAAACAGTTTCCAGAATACAGAGTTGGAACCAGGTTTAGATTCACTATATAAAAAGACACAGTCTCTCTTAATGTCTGTAATATGTGTAGACTAAATCTTGGGTCAGTTTAGATGACAAAAAGTAATTGTACTTGCTAAATGATATTTAGAGAGGCAATATTTGCCTTTATTTAATTTGGGGAAGTTCATATAATTATGTCAGGACTTTGCAAACTTCTTATAGATTAAAAGAACATATACTAATTTCTAGATGACTGGAGGTGTCACATTCATTTATTGAAACAATTCTACACAAGCAATATAAGATTGTTCAGCTGTCATTCTGAACATTCTCAGGAGATACAATTTTATTTAGAGTGAAATGTTTTAATCATACCCATAACAAAAGTTAAAGGTCGTCTGAAGATGTTAAGGTGAAATTGCAAAGAGACATTATCCAGTAGAATGCTGCATTAACATGGGTCAGGAAGAAGCCATGACTCCAGCAGTAACAGAAAAGGTAAGAAAACTGTTTGCAAATGCACTTAGGGAAAAACAACAACAACAACAACAAAAAAAACATCAATTATCCAGGATTGTCTGATGAAATTACAATTAAAGTGTTTGGCCTTTACTACTATTGTTAAATTTGAAGAAAAACAGGAAGCTTAAAAGCCATTCCACCTGTGAAGGAGGGGACGGCAGTATCATGTTGTGTTGGGGTTTTATTGGCTGAGGGTCTGATTAAGTTCACAAAATAGATGCCAGTGTATGTAGATATCAGGCTCCGATTGCACTTGCAATACAAATAAAAGTAGGCACAATGAGTCAGGAGAAATGTGATCTTATCCTTAAAGGAAAAGGCTACCATTTTCTCAGTTTCTCATATTACCATAGCTATAAAGTGAATCATCCTAACCCTGTTCAGATTTGTGATTTCTTCCTTGTGTCATCTTTACAAGGAAGAAGAAAATAAACAGCGAGTGGAAATTGTGTAGATGAAAATGTATTTTTGGTGTCAGAGGCCAGCAGAAAAAGGGCAGATAGGTGAGATGATAGGAAGGCAACAGCAGCTCAGATAATTCATGGGAACCGCAGTATGAGCAATACTGCCTTTGAATGCACAACACATTGAACCTTAAATAAGACAGCAACAGAAGACCAAGCTAGTATACTAAACTTCATACTCCTCTCAGCTGTGGACAGGAAACTGAGCTCACAATTTGCACAAGCTTAGGCCCCGGGGAAGACCAGGACACGCTGGAGGGACTATGTCTCTCAGCTGGCCTGGGAACACCTTGTAGTTCCCCCGGAGGAGCTGGAAGAAGCGGCTGGGGAGGGAGAAGTCTGGGCCTCCCTTCTGAAGCTGCTGCCCCCGCGACCAGACCCCGGATAAGCAGAAGAAAATGAAGCTTTGAACTTCGTAAGACACCTTAAGCTAGTTTATCGTCAGAAGCAGAGTAGCAGTTTATAGACATAGCAATGCCAACATGGATAAGCAAACTGTGAGTCATATTTAAAAAAAAAAAAAAAAACAGCTAGGGACACATTTCAAGAGTCTGGTAAGCACAAGATGCAAGTTTTTCCAAATTACTCATATGCTTATAAAAGAAATTTAAACACCTTCAGGGCAAGAATTTGCTTTGTGTGACATACAGTGTGTAATTAAGCACTATATTTTCAGAGGAAATCATGCCCTTCATTACAGAGGCACTGTCACTAACCACCCACAGAGGTCGGTTGAGCCTGAAGGTAAAGGAGTGGAGTGTGTTTGATTGGATGCAAAGTAGTAAGCTTCCCTTTTCCTAAACACCAAAAAGTTATTGCTTAGCAATCCATAAGACATTTTTAATTTGCTCACCCACATTACCAGGTTTGTCTGTTGTTGTGACAAGCTCATGGTCATAAGTAACAAGCTCCTAACATAAAATGTCTAGAATTTTGAGACTATTTTGTTGTTGTT
This sequence comes from Poecilia latipinna, assembly GCF_001443285.1. Taxonomy (NCBI): domain Eukaryota; kingdom Metazoa; phylum Chordata; class Actinopteri; order Cyprinodontiformes; family Poeciliidae; genus Poecilia; species Poecilia latipinna. The sequence continues at coordinate 99,993 of NW_015113103.1, read as the reverse complement.
TGTCTTAGATAGAGAAATAGGACAGAATTGCCTGAGGTAATTAAGGATGACATGATGTTTATGTAACCTCCAAACCTCACAACCCAGAAGCAATTATTGGCTCCTGGTCCCCATGACCCCAGTTCTGTAGCATTTTGCATCGCAAAACCGCAATCCTGTGTCATAAGAGTTAGCAGGGTACAGGGTGATGGGGAAGGTGGGAACACTGAGTGGGGGCGAGCAAGAGTTGAGTTCTTTTCACAGCTCGCTCTGACGGGAACTATTGCTGTCTAATATGGAGTGACGGGCACTTCAGTGGAGAGGGCGTAGAGCCCCCCAATTTCCGCCAGGTCCCCTCAGCAGGAGCAGCAGAGAAGCCAAGAGTTGGGGTGGCAGACTTATTGTGGCCCAGTGAGTTGGAGTGGGGCATGGGGCCTCATTACAACGCTTAACTGCACTCACAGGCCCTCATTAACCCACCACACCAGTGACTCAAATCAAAACAGACAAAAAAAAAAAAAGAGGGTCAGTGCGTGAATAAAAGGTTCTATTCGAGCTGTAGCATTGTAACTGAGTGCGTTATGGCATTTTTAAACAACCAGCCCCCAGTAAACATGTAATTCTAGAAAAATTTGTCAATTTAAGTATAAAAATGTCCTATGTAAATGATTCATTTGCTTCCTTTTCAAGCAACTGTAAATTTCTTGTTAGACTGATTCTGTGCTGGCTTTGGATTATATGAGGATGGGGTTAATCAATCTAATAAAACTAAATAAAACCAGTTCACAATAATTCAGATAATTAATCTTTACTGATGACCACCCTATTTTTTTATCCAGTCTTCATCTATCAATGCATTCCCCTCAGCTGCATACAAATAGCCCTGGACAAATTGCAAATTCAGTAAAATCAGCCCACTCAAAATGCCTATGGACAGACAGTTGACCAGTTATATGCATGTACACTTATCAGCCACTTTATTATGTACACCTGATTAAGAGCTTGCTCACACATAGCACTGCCATTTCATTGACTGCCATTTCAGTCAATGAAATGGCAGCAATTCAAAGCATTCAGGAATGTGAAGATGACCAGCTAAATGTATTTGCTGATATCCTGGGACTATCAGCCACAAACATTTCTTTCTTTCTTACACAGATTGGCCCCAGAAGCGGAAAACACCCAGATAACAATGGAGTTTAAACTTGAAAACATGGAACCAACCTGCTTTGTATCAACAGTGCAGTGTTGTAATACTATGGGAAACATTTTTTAGCACACTTTCCATCAGTCTTCATAGTCATTGTACAACAATATTTGTTAACAAGTGGGTAGTGGTGTCAGTGAAGGCATTGTTGATGCAAAACAGTCAATGCTTTAGTAATGTATTTTGATATTGAAATGCATACTAAAGACAAAGCCAAAAGCTGAACTGCACTGGCCAGTTACTCCTGCAAGAGATCACATCACTACTAACAGAGATATTTTTAAGTCTAACTCTTCAGTCAAGTGTTGTAGTTATTTAACAGTATCAAGAGAGTAGACAGCTGCTGGATAGCACTTAGCTCCCTGGTCTAAAGTACGTAGTGATGAGGTCACACATTAAGGACCAGCAGGCCATCACATTCTGTCCGTCACATTATCAGCAGTGCTCTGTTTCCCATTTTATAGCCCTTAATCTGCATACATCACCATAGAAAAGAGAAAAGAAGCAGACTTCGAGGGGGCTTTTGCACAATACATTATGTACATGTGGAGAAATATGTGTGATGAAAATTGTGCAGGCCATAAGCAATGGAAGAGTTACAGGAGTGGGGAAGAAAAAAAGGGGAAAACCACATGGCGAAGGCAAAGCACTGAAGAAGACAGATGGACCTACTTACCAGCCTGGTTAGTGGTAATGTTGACTGAGGCGTACTGAGGAGAGTAGGGGCTCTGATCTGACACCCCGTTGACAGCCTGCACCTCAAACGTGTACTGTGTGTGGGCCAACAGGTCACTAATGTACACCCGACTTTTTGTCAGGCCAAGCTGACGGGGTAAAAACTGAACATTGTCCCCACACCGGGTGCACCCGCCGCGGCCTCCGCCACAGCTCTTGCAGATGATGTTGTAGACTACATCCTCACGACCTCCAGAATCTCGAGGTGGTATCCACTCCAGCATCACAGAGGTTTCATTCACACTTGAGATCACGGTCTGTGGAGCTGAGGGCACAGCTAAAAAACAAGGAAGATTTATAGTCTCAACATTTAGTTAGGTAAATGTGCAGAAGAAATAGCAAAGTATTTTGATCAAAATGTTGTGCAGTGAATCTTGTGCACCAGATATAATTTTCCTCCCACTTCACAATTATGCGTGACTGTGTTGGTGTACCACATTAATTCCCAATAAGATACATCTAAGTAAGTAAATGTAAAAGTGTGAGAAACAGTGTATGAATAATTTTCAAGACACGGTATAGCATGCACTTTTATTTCATTGTAATTGCCTTTGTAATATCATTTAAAGGCAAATGAGCAAAGTCATGATGCTTAATTGGACCCTACTTATCCAAATACAGTATGTTCTCAAACACTGGATGTTCATCGAAATATTTTATAGTGGCTCAGGTTGGCCAGTTATTGTTCCCATTTAGCTAATAAAATACATTAAAAATGAAACTTTCTGAGCACATATGTTCAGTTCCAATTTGGGATTATGAAACCCGAATCATGATCAACGAAAACAATTTTATTCAGCTTTTCAAATTCACTCTTTAAGAGTATTTTCATGTTGTTAAATTGAAGGCAAAGCTGTCTTTCCTATGTCTTTCAACAAAACTTTGTTCAAAGGCAGGGGGGTCTGACTAAGACTCTGGCGAAAGTCATGAAAAACTGATATCGAAAAAAAATGATTGTAGCTCATGTCAGTGCAACATTTGGGAAATCAGGAGGATGTGTTGTGCCCTTGACAGTGTGAAGGGTATAATTGCTATCTCTTCTTAGACAAACCCGTAACAGGAGAGGAATTCCACCAGCTTGTCTGTATAGCCTCTTAGAGTTGACTGCATTCCAGGCTTGCAGTGCCTTTTCCCTTGAGATGCCCATTTACACTCTCATTTTCAAAGTTGATCTCCACTTTGTCAAGTGCTTTCCTAACATCTTTTTTTTTTTTTTTTTTTTTAATGGAGAACAGCATAGCGGCTAAGAGAGACCTACACTTTTCTATTGAGACATTCTTAGCAGGGCGGAAACTTCCACATGTTGCTGCGTGTTGAGTGGCAGGGCAAACAAACAAACAGTGAAAACTGTTTATCTTTTAAGGCCATGTGCACCTAATTATAGTAGACGTGTCCTCCAGGACTAACAAGATAAACAGTTCCACTCCGCCCACAACATCCTAAATCTGAATCGATCACTTTTTATTTAACCTCTTTTTAATTGGCTGCAATTAACAGATCTCTTGCACTGGAAGAAAGCCCAATGGAGTGCTCTTCTTGGAGTCTCTCTGAAACACAACTCCTCTTTGGCATCTCCTTCTGAGGGAGGAGGACTAATATCCCTCCCATTAGCTGGCGGGCCTCTCTGATGGGCCTGTTTTCTTGCTTTAATCAGACCAGGCCCTGCTGCGCTTAATACGGGTGACGTGACGCTGCTGCTTTCTCATTCACAACAGCTGCTCAACTCCCAGACCCAGGCTTATGCAAATCTCCTTTGTTGGAGACCATCAAATCTTTTCCCTCCTCTCCCTTTTCAACAGGCTAAGAGGGAGTTTAAGGGAAAAAACACAACTGAAACACTGAAAGGTGCTTATTTTTCCTAACTCTCCCCTAGAGCACTAATTCTCCTTCCCTCCACACCCCTTTTCTTTCCGGATAAAATTCCTGGTTTCTTCTTTTATAGCTGTCTGTCCTTCATCCTTATCCCCCCCCCCACCTCAGTATTGCTTCGCTCTATCCATCCATCTGCCTTTTTCTTCTCCCATATCAGCGTTAGTCTCAAATTCTAATTCTGATTCAAACGGCTTCATTGGCATCACAAGGGAACGCTTCACCCCGGCTCATTCTCTGAGACTGACCCTTCACAAAGCTACGTGCTCTGGCCCACTAACCTCCAGTCTGGTTTGGAGTAGGGACTGTGTGATGTTGAGGGAGGGCAGCCGAGCCTTGTCTGCCAGGTCAGATCTGTGGACAGCCACACTTTGAGCATGTCAGCATTATGTTTGTGCGAGGGGCAGCTCTGACAGGGTTTCTCTGTTCAAAGCTGTGCAGATGACTATCACCCTTTGATCTCAGAAACTTCTACTTGCGGGTGAGAAATGTGCGTGTCAAAGACTTCATATCTGAAACTAAAGAATAACTGCTCATGTCTGGATAGTTTGTGGAGATGACTTGAATGCTGAACAACTATAATGAAAATGGAAACCCATACGTACTTGTGCATGGCATCTGCAGAGGATCAGAGTCAGTACGATAGTATCCATTGCGACAAACGCAGTTGATGGCGCCCTCACTTGTGGTACGGCTGTTGATGGGACACTGCATACAGGACTCATCGCCTTGAGTAGGCTTGAAAAATCCTGATGGACAGGCTGAAGACAGAAGACAAAAAAAAAAAATTAGTCATTCTTAAAAAATTTTTTTTTTTTTTTTTTTTTTTTCACAAAAATAGAATACTGATGAAAATGCCAGGATAAATATTGTACAGTGAAAAACAGATGTTTACATACATACACTCTTTAACAAAATTAAAACTGACATTAAAACTAAATTTTATGTCTTTATGTTAGCTGAAATGACTAACAAAAACATAAAATTTATAATTGCTAAAGGCTAGAACGATGTGGACACTTCTTTCTTCTTTTTTTACTTCTTGTTTTGAATTTACAAGAAATTAAGAGCATCTGGGGAGTCCCAGATCATGAAGACATGGCTTTGTAAGCCTTTGATTAAAACCAATTTGCAACATTTTAGTTAATTGGTTGCAGACACGTGGATGCATTTTAAGACAGTTCTCAAACATGCTGCTCGTGTGACATCATGAGAAAATCTAAATAAATCAAGCAGAGTATCAAAAGGAGAATTCTGGACCCCTGAATGCCTTGTTCATCATTGGATTCAATTACCAGATGTCTGAAAGTGTTACACTCAACTTTTCAAACAATTATAAACAAACACAACAAAGGAATGTCCAGCCGTTATGCTGCTCAGGAAAGTAGCATCTGTGGTTCTGCGTTCCACAGACGAACATGTTTTGGCTTGTAACGTTAACATCAAACCCCGAACAAAAGCCAAAGAGCTTGTGAAAAAGCTGACTAAAGCTGGTAAGACAGTGTCATTATCCACAATGAACCAAGTCATGTACAGACAGCACTAAAAGGCCACTCAGAGGAAAAAGCCATTACTCCAAAAGCAACATAAGAGCCATATTGCAATTTGCAAATGCCATTCATTTCTTTATTGTCCCACATATGGAATTTTGGTGAGCAGCAGCAGTCAGAGACAGTAATGGCATAATCCACACATGTCAACACAATTACCACACCACATGCATTCTGGGAAAAAGACGTAAATTTTTGAAGACATGTCGTGTCTGATGAAACTAAACTAAATCCAATCTGTGAAGTATGGCGGTGGCAGTGTAATGTCGTTAGAGTTAGCTGCAGGAGCAACTGATGCGCTTCCATAAATCATGAAGTAAGAATGACATATGGAAATATTGACGGAATCTCTCACCACTCGGCCATGAAGTTTAAAGCTTCAGATCAAATGGGTCTTCTAAATGGTAAATGATCCAAAGCTTAGTATCAATGTCGCAAGTTGACTCTTTGTAGACACATAAACATAAAAACATGTAAGTTTGCTTTGAATTATTCACGGTGCTGCGGTTGTCTGAGAAATATCCGAAGCATTCTGTTCCCACACAGGCACAGGCAGGGTAATCAAAACATACACCGCATTCAGCATTAAATACTGTAATTATGTGTGTGGATGAGTCATCTCTTCTACATAGGTGGTTTTGTTTGAGTGTTGCCATAAGATTCAGTTGCTGTTGTGATAATATTGGTGGTAGTAAAAAAAAAAAAAAAAAAAAAAAAAAAAAACCTGTGCTTTTGGTGAAATCTGTTTATCTTTCACTGGTTTAAAAAAAGTAATAAAAAACTGACATTTGCACCTGCACTATGTCAAGAGCTTTTCTTGTAACTCGAGCCAAAGAGAAATCTATGGATTTGCTTCAGGTAATCTGGCTTCCACCTGCTCCACTGATGGAAAATGAAATATAGAGGTACTACTAAGACCGAGGTGTTGGAAGTACAGCAACCTGAAAAAAAATTGCACATGGGACATTGTGTGTATCTGAAGTTAAAACCCCTTCAGGTATTTTAAAATACAGTTTCTTTTTCTTTGGCAGCTTTATAAAAAGTGGAATATGCAGCCAGATAAAAGGAGATGAGAAGGCGTTCTTATATACTGTTTGTCAATTCTTATATTTTACAACAACATACTAATATATAATTTTAATCTGACATTTTCAAGGTAATATTTATCTACATCCTCTTATTGCTACTTGTACAACTTAAACACTATCACAACTATAACAGAAAATGTTATGGAACAAAATTTCTATATTTTGCATATTAAAGAAAATTGCAAATTTTTTCATTCTCTAACTGTAAATGCAATTACATTACAGACATAGCATTGGAGCATAAAAACACCAGTGAATAATACTAAACTACATTACCCACATAGCATAGCATCAAAATACGTAAATTAATCCACACATTGCTTCTGAAGAATATCCGTGAAGAACAAAGATTGACAGTAAGTAAAGATTCAGACGGGACTCTAAGGCACAGTTTGGCAAACCTGATATGCAACGGTTATAGTAAAGAAAACAGTAAACCTGTCGATGGAAGCGTTTGAACATGCAGGGTGTGGGTACTTAACGTGGAGCTCAAAAGTTAAATATTACAACACTGACACAGTTGGGCCCGGCCATCTGGCGCTGTGGCCCCTCAGTTTTTCTGAGTAACCCTGGCTCTTAAAGTCGAAGAATCAAAGAAAAAATATTTAAGCCATGGCTAAGCTATTAAAATACTACAAAGCTGATAAAACAGAAACATGTCAAGTTCTCAAAGATATGGATGTTTGTTTTACCCTGTTCAAGAAAATTACAGCCACAAGTTTAAAATAATTAGAAAGTACAATTATAAAGTTTTTACACCAGCCCAGTTTCTTCAGTTTTTTGTTACTAAAATGTCTGAATTTATTTTAACATTCTAAACTCCTCACAAACTCATTTGTCTCTCATAAGGTCTGTCAGTTGTATTTGGAGGAAGCTGAAATCAAACCTCCAACCTTCACAAGACAACTAATCTACCCAGAGTCACAGTCTGCTGTAACCCAGAACAGAATGCAAATTTCATAGCCACTATTTAAAATCACGGGAAATACCCTGTGAGCAGTCATATTATTTAACATAACATAAGCCTAAACTGTGACAGTAAAAGATTTTATTTGGACTTTTGCCTTATTTAAAACTATGATATTACTAACACAATTGTAATAATCACATGCATAAACTAATTCAAAGAATTTTTAAATGATCATCCAACAGTAAATAAACTGAGGCAGTGTGGATGTAGAGAAGCTAACCTAATTTTCTAACATATGATTACATCTAGTTATCCAAACTTAAAAGTTTATCTAAAAAGGCACATGTAACAATCTTAGTTAAATAGCAGAAGTCAACAGCAAAAAGTTACTCAAAATAAAATTCAAATAAAGTTAAAAATCTTTTCAAAAAGTATTACTGTTGACATGTTTTTCTTCTTCTATGATTGATGGAGAAAAAGGTTTGGGGGACTGAGAGAAACATGAGGCCTGGACATTCACACTGCCAGTCAACAGGGTCCATTAATGAGGCCCAGGCAACAGCTATGTGGGGAACTGGGATCAAACCAGTGAGGTCCATGAGAGTGTGGGGCTCCACGAATCAACACCATAGGAAACAGCAGAAAGAGGGAGTTGGGGCAGGAGTGTAAATGAAAACAAAGACATAAGATGGAAGAAGTTGGGGATTTTTTCATCCAAAGAATTAAGTGAATTACTGAGTCTGTATTAAATTAATGTGTGGTGCCAGCATGCAGACTATGCAAAACAAAATGAGCAATAACATTCAAATCTGGCTGTAGAGGAGACTGAATGAAAATAACTGACTATGCAGAGCCGCATGATGCCAGGCCATGACAGTGGTTGCATTTCTGTGGTTCCTGATGGATGACACACTAGTCCATAATTTAAATTTTCCCACTGAGATCCTAAACCAACAGACATTATTGTTTGTTCACTAAAGGCTGTAAAACTTCGTGTTAAAAACTACATGAAGAAATATTCTCTTAACAAGACATTACATTTTCTGGGACTGTTCAGTTTTATTTTTTCAGATAGATACAATTCATCTATAAGACAACAGTAATTTAATGATTTGGGTATTTTTGTATATTTCTTCTAAGGTATTCTCAATAAAACTTACTTAATACATTACACAGCTTATAATGTTATGCATTATCAGTATTAGGGGTTGCTACAAAGTCAGCGATACAACGCAAGCATCAGTCTAGCTGACACACGTTTGCCCAGGAAGAGTAAAAGCTGCAAGTCAGTGACTCCATGCAGTCTGTATGCTTAAATAAAAATTAAACTGAAATGAAACTGACTTTGAATCTGTCAATGTAATTGGTTGGAATTGGCTTTCTTTGTAAAGTGCCTTAAGATAACGTGCTATTAATTGGCAATATGTAAAATGCATTTAATGTAGTTGAATTAAATAAACCAATCAACATCACCGCTTTCACTCAAGAAGATATAAGGGGACATCTATTGTAAAATATGAGTGCTGTAGCTTACAGTATGTTTACCTTGGAGAACCAGACAGGTTGGACTTTCAGTCCAACTAAAACAAATGACTCAGCACTAAGAAACACACATAGAATTAGATGTGTTTACTTTTACAAACATTACAGTTTGATAACTCTTATTCATGTGGTAAAAGAGACTTGAACCAATGTAAAATAAAACAAACCAAACTTTTTTGTGAAGACCAAATGATCCACTTCAAGAGGACAATATTATATGTCTTGGCATTCCTCTGTGCTTTACCATGGTCGTTATTTTAGGGAGAAATTTGGGGAATTTCCATTTTATACTCGGATGACAGATTTAAAGAGTTGCACAGTTGGTTGGTGTCAGATGCAGAGCAGCGGAGACAGGGAGAGCTGTGATTAAAAATCAGATCCGGAGCTTTAATTCCCTACCTACCCGCCTGCCCAGACTGCTGCTGTTGAGCTGTTTGATCATCACGCTGGCAGGATTGCTCAACACGTGAGAACTAAAGGCAAAAATTATCTGGATGTTTCCTCCAACTAAAAATATCTTTCTGCTTATCAAAGTTAATTAGTGTCAGAATATTTACTGACAGCAGCCCCACTGTTGTTCCTGCTTTTTTCTCCAGTCTGCTAATAATATCATCAATAGCATCAATCAAAAGGAGGCTATGGGGTTTCTTTCTCTCCTTATCACACTGCTAAAACAACTTTTAGACATAAGAGTGACAATAAAAAGTGGGCAAAAAACAAGAAGAAAATACAAATAGTAAATCTTTAAAATAATTTATAAACACCTGAAACCCAGTTTAATGGTAGCTCAGTGGAAAGGGATTCAGGTCTAAGTCCTGAATAGTAAAAATAATAAAAATATCTGCCATCTGGCTGACTTAGTTTTATTTTTAGCATGGTCTAATCATTTAGGTGCTAAGTGTTATATTACTTTAATTTAACACTACTTCTTTAAACATCTATCCCCAGCCCCCCAACACACACATAGCCCAGCTGCTTATGTCTGCCAATGTTTATGACTGATAGTAATATATAGTCACATAAAAGCTTTAATTAGAGGTTTTTGCAAGACTCACTGAATAAATATAGGACTGAAGGAGCTGTAAGGTAAGTCACTGCACTAGGGTGCTAGTCAAGTTTTATAGCAGGTAATTTGCTGGTTGTTTCAAAGGTTTCCTGAACATTACAGTTGAAAAGATTTACAGCACATTAAAGAAGGTACCTGCAGCAAAAAAAAACAACAACAAAAAAACATCTGAATCCTCCAAAGCAGATGGGTCTGTGTGGATATTTATGTGTGAGGGAAGAGAAAAACAAGCCAATGCCAACGTGAACAGCCATGTTGGCTTCTTCATCATGTTTATGTGGTCTATCAGCCATCAAACACACAGAGAAATAGACACATTTACAGCAAATATATAGAGAAAGGTCAGGATTTGACATTCCCATTTCATTTAACAGATTTTCCCCCAACAAAGTGGGATGCTACTGAACAATCGGGAAAGCAACATAAAGCAATCCCATCCATGGCTGTAGCAAAAAAGAGGAAGAGGAGAAAAAAAAAAAGAACCTTCTACCCGGCTTCCTTTCCAGAACATCTCTCATCTACAGCACCAAACAGGGAAGCGTTTTGTCCCGCAGTCTGAAGAATCACAGCAACTGTAGGACGCTCTTCCGGCCCCCTCTTCCCTGTTCTTTCTTCTAAGGACACATTTCATCCTAACCGAAAGCGCTTTATTTAATGAACACACTCTTAGAGAAGAGAAAAGAGAGACAAAGACAGACAAGGTCTTTGTGCGTCTCCATGTGTGTGTCTGTGTGCGTCTGTGTGGTGTTTAAGGTGTGAAAGACAAAAGGCTGCAGGGGTAGGAAAAAAAGGAAAAAAAAATCAGAGGTGCTAGGTTTTGTGAGCACAGCAGGAAAAAGTGCTGAAAGGGGTGGAAATGGACGGCATCAGTGGGATTTAGTGGAGGGTATTTCCCTGTTTTCCCTATTTCCCCGAGAGACACAAACTGCTTTCGTTGGCCTCTGTGAAGTCTGGGGCTGCATGTACAAATGATATAAATAATAATGGTCACACTATAAACATAGTCATGTGAAAGTAATAATATAAATACCAATCATGTTTTTGCTACAAAGTTCAGTGTATTTGAAAGGCATATTTGTGATAAACCACAATAAAATAGCAGATATTTGTGAAGTTAAAGGAAATGTAAAAAAAATAAATAAAAAATACAAATAGAAAGAGTAGGGTGTATATATTCTCCTGCCAGACTACAGTCCACTGTCCTTTATTCTCAGTAGAAATTAATTTATTGCATATGTCACAGGAAAAATTTCTCCTAAGGGAGATGGAAAAAAAAAAAGAGTCTCGACAAGATGCATAACTGCAAACCTTCCATGACATGCCAATTCAACTAAAAGGAGAACATTTATCAGAGTAGCAAAAAGACCCTCAGTATCTCTATAGCAGGGTATCCAAGTGTGGCCCAGGGACCATTTGCTGTTCATGGGCTGATTTTGTGGAGCCCTTGACTGCAATTCAACATTGCTGTAAACACTGGCCCACCGGTTGATGTTGATGGAGACATGTGTCTTTTAATTAGAGCCAAATAATTTCAGACACATTATTGATTAAATATCATTGGGTTTTTTAAACAATGCTTTATGCATTATTATTATTATTATTATTATTATTATTATTATTATTATTATTATTATTATTATCATAGTAATAATAATAAACGTTCATTTATCGACTTTTATTCCAAATGAACTTTAAATTAATTTGTTAAACAATTACCTAACCGAACAACAGAAGGATGTTCTATTGTTCGGTTCTTGTTGCAGAAAATCATCAAAAAATGTTCACACTTTTTAATCGAGTCCCAAAGAATTTGCAAACTGAGTGTGTTTTGATAAAGTACTCATGCAATACCCTGCCACAATTCTCAAGTCTTTGGATTTTCTTTTGTGTTTTATTCATTGTGGTCTGTTTTATGATCTGCATGTTTTTCTATCTTCAGTTATTTTCTCTGGGTTCAATATTATTTATGTGAGGATGCCGAACTAAGTTTAGTCTCTTTGTTTATTATTGTGCTCTGTTTCTTGTACATTTTAGTTTATTTTCTTAGATTATTGTCAGGCATTTTCCCTTTTGGTTTCAAGATCTTTTGAATCCTAGATTGGCTTGTCTTGTGTTAAAAAGTCTTTTAACTCAGTTGTCCTGCTTTATCCCTGCCATAGCTGAAACATATTTTCCCTGATTAGTTGATCTAGTTCTTTGTCATTTTCCACCCTCTCCTCACAATTTAAGCTCCTGATTTTTCATTGTTCATGGCTAAATTCTTCCATGGTCTATACTGCTGTTCATGCTTCTTGTCCTTTATCTATTTTTTTTCCTTCATTAATGCCTCAATTCATATTTAGCTAGAAGTTTTCTGTTCCTTTACGCCCCTTTTAAGTGATTAAAAAATATATTTCCAACAAAGAAATCTATTTAAAATATTGCATGCTTAGATTTTGTGAGCCGAAAAAACATCTATATTTTCTCATTTTACTTATTCGTTGTTAAATTAGTTTTGGCTCATAGCTACTTCTACGTTGACCATTATAGCCCATTTGGGGGAAAAAAAAAGTTTGAACACCACTGCTCTAGTGGACTTGCAAAGACCTTTTGCTCAGCTGGGAGAATCTTGTGACAGTACATTAACCCAGCACTCCATAAATCTGGCATTTATGACAGAGGGGCAAAACTGTTGAATTGTTAAAAGAAAACCAAAAGAATTTCTCTATGCAGTTAGCCACAAGGCATGTAGGGAGAAAGGCAAACACATGAAAGAAAGCACTCTGGTCAGATGAGACAATATTTCAACTTCTGGCTCTTGGAGTTGACTTAAAAATGAATGCTGCAAAACATTGGCTAATCCTGGAAGAAAACCTGGTAGAGCAAGCAAAAGTTTTAACGCAAGTCTGTGTGAAAGGGTATAATCAAAGTAAATTCATGAGTTACGCAAATTACATTTCACATATACACTCCATCCAATCTGATTGAGGATGAGCTATTTTAAAAAGAGTAACGGGCAAAAATATCAGTCATATGAGCAAAACCGGTAGAAACATGTCCCAACAACATTTGCAAGTGTAAATCCAACTTTTTCCATAAACAATGTCTCCTACATGTAAGGTTTTACAAACTATTAACTAAGGAGGCTGAATGCAAGTCACACTTGACTTGTATTTCCAAAAACCATATACCGTTTTGTAAGTAGTGATTAGATGCCAAAGGTACACTGCTACTTTTACAAGATAAAAGCAAGACATACTAATCTTATGTATAAAAAAAGGACATAATGTCAACTTTTGCAACAGGTTTTTTTTAATTAGTTTTACAAACTAATAATAACAGACTATCAACCTTTTAAACAGGTCACTTCCAAATAGAGCATAACTCTATGAAATAAGAGTCATGGCCAGAGCTAAAGCACAGAGAGCCACAAGTTGTCTGCTCCTGGGAGCCAAACCCTGACCCAACCCCCCCACTTTAGCACTTCCATTGGGAACACAAGCTAGCACTGTTTGCAACACAGGCTCTCATGATTCAATTAGGAACACAGTCCTCTTGGCTGTCTAATGCAATCAGGCTTGTGTGAAGGCTATTAGACAACTGGCATTCATTTCACCCCAAACGTACACAAATGATATATTCATTTCTCCCACCAGGTTTCCATGTCTTGTGCAATTAAAAAGTCTGGAACTCCGTGTTGCTTCTCACACTCTAAGCCAGGATAGAGACAGTGTGTCACCACTGTTGACCCGCAAGGTGTAAATCACTTAAAAACTCAGAACACTCACTTGTGTCCCCAATTAAAACTTAAAAGAAACCCATCTTTAGAAAGCCAGGGCAGCAACCCAACATCACCAAGAACCACCTGCTAAAAGAAGGAACACCTTTTATCCCAGGCTTTATTTAACAGTAAGTGCAAGCATCTAGATGAGAAACAAATTATATTATCATATTAATGTTAATTATTAATATGATCAAGACTTTCAGAAGACAAGAACGGACAAAATCTTTATGTAGCATAAAGGCCATTGACTGATTTTTGAATCTTTAAATACAATTGTATGTAATATGAAGAATAAAAAATATTTTATTTAAATTAATTGTCATGTTTTTTCTGCTGCCTGAGTGTGGTGCTTTTTTAAAACAAGGTGCTTTCTATAATCAGCTTACCAGAAGGACAGGACGGTGCATACAAGCCACTACTAAAAGGTGAGGGTAATGTGTCCAGATGTGAACTGATTAACGATAATGTATTTGTTACAGATGAGCTTTTCCCGCAACTTGTATAATTTTTTTCATACATGTATTATAAACTCTTCTCACAAAAAAGCTTAAAGAAAATGAGTGAAAATCAAACAGCAACTTGTAGTGCTGATCAGAGAAAGTGGGAAAAAAAAAAAAAAAAAAACTGACTTTTCCCTTGTCTTCCACCCTAATGTATATCTTTAATAGACATCTGTAGCGCATGGCAGAGTGGGTTCGTGTGCAGCAAGGGACATGTATCATGGAATACGGCAGGACAGCAAATTCATTGAAAACTGACTTTTCTTCTCAGCATTTTGCTCTAAGCTGCAGCTCTTCAGCAGTTGTCATAGAGCTCAGATCCCAAATCCCCATATTTTCTGCAGCTTCCTCTGAGACAGATTTGGAGCTGAAGTTAGCAGCAGATTAGCTAGAGTTGTGGGAAACCTGGGGAATGAGGTCTGAGGGAGCAGGTATCTCGGCAAGCCTGAGGCTCAAAATAGACACAATATACACAATGTACATGCCCTGAGCAAATATAAACCCTAGGACACAGTCCAGCAGCACAGGCACACAACCAGAGATTACTCAAGTCCATCCTTCCCCAATTCATTAACTCCAAAATATAAATAAACAGGAACCATCAAACGAGCTGTAAATAATCCATGTATGGCCACTGCCCAGAGGACAAATTCAATTCACTGCAAGGGCTTCACCTCATGTATGTCACATATAAAATGTTTACCATTACAAGGTTTAGCACATGCAAGGACAAAAAGAAGTGTGGAGAGCACCACACCACAAGTACCTGAAGCTAATCTGTAAGCAAAACACTGGTCATGAAACAACCACAGTAAATTCACTGGCTGCCAAGTGACCTTATTATCATTACCTCATTGAACTCCCAGACATAACATAGGCAGAGACAATGCAGAACTTTCTTCTATTGCTGAAATCACATCTTAATATTAATCAAAATAATATATATATATATATATATATATATATATATATATATATATATATATATATATATATATATATATATATATATATACATTTTTTAAATGAAATTTAAAAAATCCATTCATCAAAAGTCAAAACAGAATCTAGCCGACCAAGTCAGTTGTAGTAAATCGAAAGAAAATGTGGGCAAAACCAGTGTAGGTAAATGTTGGAGCAAGTCATTTTTTATTTTTCTAATAATTACTTAATGAATTATTTTAAAACTGCAAAAACTAAGAATAAGATATAACCAGCTCACTGCCCTGAAGACATTGAAGCAAATAAATTGCTTTTTTTTTATTTTAATCTTTCTGATGGATGCCTTACAAACTTCATAAATTAAGTTTGTGTTGAGTGGGGGATCAATCATTTAGCAGAAATGTAGAGTAGTGCAACAAAAGTCAACCTCATCACCTTCTATACAAAATGGATAGAAATTAATAAGATGATGTGCCAAGCATTACTTCTGTTGGTCCTCTGATTAAAAACTGGCCTGTTTGCATTGTGGTTATCAGTGAAAAATTCCAACGAGGGGGAAATAATTGAAAACTATCCTAACCACAGCTTTTCCATAACGTCTGATAACTACCATCTGTCAATAAAGGAGGAAACAGATGAAAGGAGAGTATCACAGGATTTATGCATGCAGAACAGCAATAAAGTCTGGAATTTTCACTGCCGTCTCAGTTTTTTTTCTTCTCCCCCCCTCTTTTTAATGTAGAGAAAAGAAAGAGGCAAAAAAAAATGTGGAATGGTGAAATTACAAGCATCTGAGCCCATGCATAGACACAGAGTATGATATGAACAAGTTCAGAGGGTGGTGGGTGGTTATGGGGAACAATGTGGAAAGGGTCATTTCATGCAGGCAAAACACTTGACAGCTTGCTCTCCAGAGGATGTAGAATGTCCAATCACATTGCTAGTGAGCCCCTTAGTACTCCAGTCTGCAGATGACTGGGGTGTGGCAGGAGGCAGGCCTGAGTGTCGGCATTAATCTCCATTTGGGTCGGAACGTAAACCTTGCACGATGCTCATCATACAGAAATTATCCCTGTATTCCTTTATGTCTTATGACAGATAATTAGTAAGACTTGGAAAGAAATGTCAGTTAATGCAAACTGTAGTTTTTTTTAAGTTGAAATGATCAAATTTTCACTTGCAATTTGCCTGTGCTCACATTACCTCATAGACAGAGCAACTAATTAATTACATATAGTACTGGAAAAGGGTAAGATTTTCAAATGAATGTACGTTGATTATTTGTTATGAAATAGCATAATTGAAATGATTAAGTAAAATAAATAAATAAATACAAATCTAAGATAAATGTATCCATCCATCCATTCATCCATGGACTATCTCCTCTTATCCTTCTAGGGTCATGGCGGTGTGCTGGAATCCAAAACATTTAACAAGTCATTATTAAAATATATTGGATGCAGCTAATTTTCACAATTTGCCATTTTGTACCTTTTGTAGATTTTAAAGGACTCCCATGGGGCATTTTGTATCAGCAGTGCTGGGGAGGCAACAGAATTGGGAGGGGATGACAAAGCAATGCGTTGGTGCAAAATGGGGTGCAACTAGGGAAAGAAAGTGTGCATGTAACAACATCAGCCTGGAGTCAACTATATCACAACCAGGAAAATACAGAAAATATACTTAAACATCATTAAACCTCAAGTCACTTAGACTGGCAATAAAATGAGGGAATATTGTAGTGTTCACATATCAAAGTATTATGTTGTCTTTGATGAGGCAAACAAAAAGGCATGGCCATCCCTGAAGCAAAATCCACCAAAGCCTGATCACTGTACAGCTGGTTGAAAACGGGCCCTGTTGAAAAAAAAAAATTATTTCCCCTCTTGCTCAACAAGAGAAAATTATTTGCATGTCAAACCCCTCAATTTTTAGCACAGCTACCTAAGCCCATGATTCATACGTTTTAAGGCACTTGTGGACGACTGTATTTACACTACATGCTCTCCTAGATGCACCGATCGATGTGTCTTAACTCTTTATGAGTTTTGACTGGGGGCTGCCAGCACCTCAGCCTCCAAAACCCCCAAACGTGCCCTTTTCTCAAGGACAGCCAGTTGCTACGGCAACAGGCGCGATTGCTATGTAAGGCAGCTCCCCTGCTCCGTTCTGCAGGCTGCACCCGGACCTTAGAGTCCTGATCACAGCCACAGACTGCTGATGATACTGGGACTGGGTGGATGAGCATGGTGAGTGGAGGTGGAAGATAAGGGATGGATAAGAATGGGACTGGTGAGACAATTTAATTATAAATAACCTCAGCAACCCACTAAAGATGGGCAGTGTGTCAGAGTTGAATTTACACTTGCCCTGAAAGAGATAAACCATATTGGTTCAAATATACAACCAAGTACAAGCAATAAACACCCTCCAAATGCCGTGTGACGGTTTCAACACCCCTTGGAATTTGTAAAATGTAATCATTAGTATCTGCTCCAATAGTCAGCATTTGTTTCTGCATAAAACAGAGCAAGCAGTTGGCCAGTATAGGTGAAACACAAGCTGAGGGATGTGCCGTTGTGGTTGAGTCCTTTGTGCCTCGAGGCAGTTGTAGGAAATAGCTGACGGAGGCAATCACTTGTCTGTATGTGTCTTTTTGTTCGTCTGTTTGTAAAGAGCAGCACGTAGAGCAAGAGAGAACAGAAAAAGAGAGGAAAGAGGGGTGAGGAAGAGGGGGTAACAGCTTTACCAGAGTCCAAACAAAGGCAGCAAGCGGCAGTTCTAAGCTCAACAGCAGAGGCTCCCTAAGGTGCAGTCTAGCTGATAGACAGGTGGCATAAAGGGGTTGTGTGTTGTCCAGTCAGTAGAGACAAGGAGTGTCTCAGATGAGGGAAGGAGGAAGGATAGGAGGGAGGAAAGAAGCGGTGGGGGTTGCATCGCAAGAAGCAGCTGGTGCTGAGGACTGTCACTGTCCCAGTGTACAACTCCAATGCATGTCTATAATCACACAAAGAGAACATCCCAAATAAAGAGCAAAAGATATGTTACTTTTCTTATTCAAAATGAGTATTTTTTTTTTGTCTTCAGTCATCTTTCTTTGCAGTGAATTTATTCAAGATTATAGCAATTCTTCTGCCTACAAGCGTTTAATGAGGCAGCAGGGAATCTAAAGCAAATTTTGAAATCCATTTTATCTAGAAAGCACAGCAGCTGTAATGGGAATGGTTTGCATGCAATCATGCATCCAGTAAGCACATGTGCTTATACTGCATATACAAACATACCTAAACACAGCCAAACTCCTCTGTTGCAATGTGAAGCATAAACACATGGTGATATAGTTTTCCTTTTGTTTGTGGGCAGCCTTTTAAACATCTTGTAAAAAAAAATAGAGTTTCAATAGACATTTCCAACCTGACAGACTTCGAGGACTCAAATTGTGGTTAAAATAAATATAAAATAGACAGTTTGAGTGGCACTCACTGATCTGATAATGGCACTCGAATGGATAATAAGTTTATGCAAATTTAAGTCATGAAATGACAAGGGTGATCTGAACACCCAACATTGGATTTTGGATAAAAACATGTATTGAGGGCTTAAAATCCAACATTTCCACAAATGCCATTCAACCATCTCTTGAACTCAACACCATCTCTGGTATTGCTGGGGGAGATACTCTGGAAGTCACTAATGGCTGATGTTTAAACATATAATGTATTAAATAGTCCAATGATAGCTGTGGAGAGAAGTGGTGGCCTGGGCAAATTTTTACTGAGTGAATAGATTGACTAATTAGCCTTTATGTAATTGACTCATCGAAAACAAGGCATCCCTATGCTATTCATACGCCTACACAGTGTCTTTCACCCCCCCATTACCACATCCTTAACCCTGATAAAAGAGGGGATTCGGAAGGCTGATCTTTGTAGCAATCAATGGTGGTTGTTCGTCGTCGACCCCTCAGGTCAGTGAAATTAAGCACCCAACTCGCACACAGAAATAGGGCCGATGCTTAGGCACATGGTGAGATAGGGACATCCTTTGTTACCTTTGAAACCCTCGGCTTGGAGTTTCCCAGAAATGCTCTCATTCCAGTTCCACCTGTGTAGGGATGGTCTAACCCAACAATGATGCTATCTAAGAATAGTGAAGTAAGCACTGTGTCCCTTCCATGAGGCGAAGCAGCTGCTTTGGGGTTATATAAATTCAAGTTCAGGGTCAGAAGACTGATGTAAATAAACATTACCCCACGCAAGGTTAGAATGCTAAAAGTCCTTATAAAGAAATATAAAGCACTGCCCCAGGAAGACAAATAACACCTAGATTTTTTATTTCTCAATCTAAAATGTTACAGATTAAACCATTTTTAATGAGACCAAAATATTTTGTTGATGGAAAAAGATATCCAAAGCAACTTTTCTGTGAAAAAATGACTCGCCCTAGACCTAATAACTAGTGGTGATAATCTAAGCTGTAACTACTATCAAGCATAACTGGCAATGAGTCTTTTATATTTCAATAGAGGAGTTTAAGAGGCTTAATTAGTAGTTTTCATTTTCACTGTTTAACATTGCAAGACCTTTTGTAACAATATTACTTCATGCTGTGTTTGACAGCTAAATGTAGCAGCTGTATTCTGTTTCTTTTTGGACAAATATGTTGAAAGGCCCACTTTCTATTTGGGGAAGGCCTCAGGTGTACTTGCTTAGGGAATTCCTGTTCAAGCAAAGTTAATCATATGAATAAAATCTGGTAATACCACATGCATACATGTATAACCCTAAAGCAGCCTACCAGCCTGAAAGCGTAGCTTCCCCCTTGACTTTCCTCTGCACATTCCATCAGTGCACATCTGACATATCTGCACAGGCCAGTCACATATCATCTTTGACACTGACGTTGCAGTCCTGAAAGGGTCACTGTAAAAATATAATGGTTGAGTAGCTTTGTCTTCCTTTCGGCAGAAAGCTTCTGTTCTTAGGCATAAACTGACAGGTGTGTGAATCATCAAAACTGCATGTATTTTTTTTCCCTTAAATGGAAGAGATCTGCTGCAGTGGGACACAAAAACTGTGTAATATATATGTACACCTACCCTAAAACACACAAAGTGTGTTTAAAATCCAATTTCTTAAGGCCTGATGAACATTAAAAAGAATTTTGGGCAGCCTCAAATAAGTGAGGGTCTGCAAAAAAATACTGGAAGATTAGTCTTTAGCTCCTGGAGGCAGTGGGATTATCCCAGAGAGTCTAGAGGGGGTCGTGTCAGCTGCACTCATTGACTAAAATCCCCATCTGCAGCACACATATGAAATGCCATGTGCAAATAATCTTTAGACGTCTTAGCCAATGCAAAAATACCAGGTAGATGTGGTTTTCCACAAAATGCCAGACAGGGCTTATGTACATTTGTCAAGCATGTGTGTCTTTGTAGATCAGGTTACCAAAATCCTTTATCCTATTCTCCTTTTAAAAAAGCCAACAAAAACAAAGGAATTTATAAAATAAACTGCTTGGTACAAGGTTTTATCAACTAAAATATCTAACAACAACAAATATAAAGAAACATAGGTACATTCTAACTTTTAAGCACAGAGATGTTTCCATCTTTTGCTGCCGATTTCCTGCAGAGAAAATAAACAAATAAAACCTCTCAGAACCTCTTAAAAAGAGGTAAAGTATGTAAATCATCTTATCAGCGCACAAGCAGGTTCTGGCTCGGCAAGCTCAATTAGCTTGTGTTCACTGCAGTGTGCGAGAGACCACGTTCTCAGCACGAGACCCGCATGAACAGAACCAGAGAGAGATGACAGACAAGGCGGACTCACAAAAGCCTGATTGTGATGGCGGACCCTGGAAGGTCTGGAAGGAGGAAGGACTTATGGTCTCTGAGGGTTTGATGTGGCTGATAATGGTCTCCCAGCTAAATGAAAATGCAACAAAGTCCTATAAAATAATTGCTTCCACTGAAGTCCAAATTCTAAAAGGAGTACGAGAGAAAATGCAGTATTGATAAATGAGCTTTGAATGATAGATTACTGTATTAAAATTGAAAGTATGCTATAGCTAATATGTCGTTTCTTTTTGAATACTTCAGGATTACCAGACAAGACCAGACAGCTTGCAGCTTCCATTTGACTGAGCTGCTGTTTAGTTTGGAAGAACAAAAAGATAAATACTGAAGTGTTTGGGCATGACGTTTGTATGTTTTGATTAAACAGTGACAATATATCTGAATAGTGCTGCAGTGATCCAGTTGATGCCCATCTTTTTGCAGCACTTTACTGACAGATAAAAACACATGTCTGAGATATGATTTCAATGATAGTCATCCAGTAATGGGATGTATGCCTGCTGGCACGGCATTCTCACAGATGGAATTAGCACCATCTATTGCCAAGTTTATGTTGGACCTATTCCCCATTGCCACTCTTAAATCCCAATGAGGAATAACACTGTGAATGATCCATGTGTAATTGAGCTGCTTGGAGACTCAAGTGACTCTTGTCTTGCAATGTCGCAGCCATGCACAGTACTAAGGGTAATGATGAAACACATGATCATGGACAAGCATTAACAGCATAAACACATTTTTTATACAAAGATTGCTTAAAATGAACTCCTACAGGGTTCCTGCATTGATAATATATGTGCAAGCCTAAAGCCATTATGAATGCAGGATAGCTTCTGGCCATATGAACCAATAAAACTATGCTATGGTTTGTTTGATCTCCACTCAATGTCTCAATTTGAGATAAAACAGATTGTTCTATATATATATATATATATATATATATATATATATATATATATATATATATATATATATATATATACATACATACATATATATATATATACATACATATAAATATGTCTTCTCTCTACAGACTCGACACAGAAAGAAAAAAAATACATATCTACAAGCAATCTGTTGAAATA
Organism: Poecilia latipinna; assembly: GCF_001443285.1. Taxonomy (NCBI): domain Eukaryota; kingdom Metazoa; phylum Chordata; class Actinopteri; order Cyprinodontiformes; family Poeciliidae; genus Poecilia; species Poecilia latipinna. Next base: position 77,897 of record NW_015113103.1, on the reverse strand, counting down.
GGTCATTATCGCAAAGACGTGCTGTGACTGCACGCCATCCCCAAATCAATACATGAATTGCTATATTTAGAAAGAAGGTCGCAAGGAGGAGTTAACAAAGCTCTACAAGGGATGAAAGACATCAATGTGTCAGTTGTGTGCTTAAGAGATGGCTGCTCATTTTGGATTCAAAAGGCTTCGAGTTGCCTTCTCTAGTGAGAAATGCTCTCTGTGGAGAGCAGAGATTTACCTTGCGGTGGCCAAGTATGCCAGTTAGCTGGAACGGTAATGTTCAAGGTGATAAGAATGACAACATGAAGTACTAGCTTTTATAAATAGTATTGCAATTTTTATGCAAATAAACATGTTCAGTAGGTACAGTACTATTTATTTATTACTTTCACTTTTTTTCCAAGGATTGCACAAAGCACACAGGTCAGATTACTGACCAGACTTTCAGAGTCAAGTAATCCCTTAAAGAAGAATCTGACAGCATGAAGTAGGACATAAGATCTCAAAAAGCAACTCTAAACACCCTCATCTAACAATCTTTAAGAAAAGATAAGGAACAAAGTCACTGATATTGTTCAGTCTGGAAAGGTCACAAAGCCATTTCTGTGGCTTTGGGACTTAAGTGAACCCTATTGAGAGGCATTACCCACAAATTTAGAAAGAAAACTCAACATTGAAGAGTGGCAATCTTACAAAAATTACACTGAGAACTCATCCAAAACTTGTCACAAAAGGACAACAGAGATTTCACTTTAGGTTCTGTTCATGAATGAACAATAAGAAAGAGACTGGGTAAAAGTGGCATCCATAGGAGAGTTCAAAGGCAAAAACCATTGCATGTCCTTCCTGTGCATCCATGGGTTCTCTTTAAGTCAACACCGTATCATGTTCTTTTACGTTGTAAATCCCTCCTCTGTCAGTCTTGGCAATGCAGTTCTTTATTCCAGCGCTGTCTCCCTGTGAGGTGCCAAGGTTTGTATTTTACATTCAACCAAATCCTCACCATTGTGATAACTTTGCACACTGGGGGTGAAAAAAAAAGCTAAGACAATGGAACAGCAAAATGAAAACGCTCCCATTAATGGCTGTGACTAATCTTTTCCAGGCAGTTCTTTAAGCCTGTTACTTCAGAGAGAGGACCTACACCCATACTGAGACAGGAGAAAACGGTGTCCTTGGTGTGTGTGTCTAGAGGCTGTTCCATTCAAACTATGTTGGTGGGGTGTAATGAAAACACCCTGCACATGAAAATGCACCAATACCCCCGCCCCACCAGCGCCCACCTAAAAAGCCAGCATAACTCTGTCGAGACCACACAGCATCGAGATGACCACAATAAACCAGAACACTGGTCCCAGCACGAAGCAAGCATTTCCCAGGCATCAATACGCTGCGAGGCCAATCCGGGCTTTGTAGTAAACACAGGCGGGTGGTTAATGTCAAACCGGAGGACCGTGCTACGTGATTCTTCTGTTTAGCCCTGTTTGCCGTGTCTCTACTTTAGTAGTTGTTATTTCTAATCTGTCTCTCTCTTTGAGTTTGAGCATTGTTGATCTGGAGCAGATGGAAAGCAATGGAACAATATTTAAGGAAATAGTAAGTCAAAATAACAATAAAAAATCGTTCACTTCTTATTTGAGGTATTACTCCACGCAGGAGACTTGGACTTGAATTTCTGATTTTTTAAATCTTTGGTAATCAGCTCTATCCTGTAAGAATCTATAAACTCAGGATAGAAATTAGTTACTTAGATCTATCGGTAATGAATTCTTCCATATCAATAATAGAAATATTGATCTATTCCTAAAGTAAAAGTATCAGTTAAGTTGTCTATAATTCTGCTTTTCCAAAGAGGCATGTTAAATTTTCTGTATATATTATAATAAATAAGTACATTAATATATAATAGAAATTTTACACTGCAAATTGCCCTGGGATCTTGGGATATTGAAGAAAAATAGGATTAAAATTTAGCATGATGTAACATAAAAAAAAACAATACATTTTTATCTAATTATATACATAATGGGGACCGAAGACGATGATTCATACAATCCTAGAGCTTTCAAAAATAAATACTTTGAAAAAGACAAAGCAAACCAGATCAGTCTTTTTATAAGATTACTGATGACACTTTCACCACTTTCCTCTTTTTAAACCTTTGTATAAACAGATAATCCTTTAAACAAGCTGTGGAAAAGAAAGTAAAAATAAAACTCTAAATACCTAAAGGTGTCAAAGAAGAATGAGGAAAGATGGGATATGGAGAGATTATTCTAACCCACATGCTACTGATGCGTATAATGAGCTGGTAAGAATATTTTCACTGACAAGATAAGGATAAGCCTGGCAGCTTGTACAATCCCTTTCATCTTCCATGGCATGGGTTGAAAAAAAAAAGTCTGTACCCTTTGGATGAACCCAGTTTCTTACAAGACTTTAAAGATGCAAAAAAGCTGTGTCCAACAGCACCTTTTGTGCCCAGAGCTTAAAAGTACCACAGGAGAGCGAAACAGCTCATTATACGGAGTAATTTATTTGCTTAGTTGCTGCCCAAGGGGACGTAAAAAAAGTTTTAACATCTAGAAATTTCTGTAAGTAGTCCATTTAAAAAACTGATCTGTCCCCTGCAGCAATGAAACACCCCCCTCCCCCCCGGATGAGGCTTCAACTGTTAAACCAGGCCAAGATTGTTTTCTGTGCAGCATCAAGTATGCTCATCCTGCACAATTACAGACTTAATTGAGCACCGTGATTTAAAAAAAAGCCAAACCAGTTATTACAATGAGAGTGTGATATCTGAAATGGAAAACAGACAGGCTCTTGAAAAAACAGGACGTGAACCACGTGGTGAAGAGGCAGCAACAGCCACATATTGAGAGCTCATTATTTTGTTTATGACTTCATGCCACCAAACACCAACAATATTCCGTTATTCGCTTAATTTACCATCAACTCCATCATTAGAGCTGGTATTTCAAAAGTGGCAAATTTAAATTATTTGACATTAATACAACATATTAATTCTCAAAACTGTTCCTAAAATAGACGAATAGACTACTTGGCTATTAGAGGTCAACTTTATGTTAATGCTATAATGTTTACTTTTAGGATCTGTTTCTCGTTTAGTTTTCCTTAAACAAGAAAGAAGGAAACTAGTTGAAGTTTATGGGCATATAAATGGAGTAATAACGAAAGAGGCTGCTTGAGATTAGTACAGACATTCAGATTTCAGGATGACAGCAATCCTAAACGTACAGCCAGAATTGTACTCAAATGATTTACATCAAAGTATGTTTTGTGCTTTAAAATCTAAGTTTAAGTTCAGAAATTCAATGCATGGGCCAGTAGACTTGCTGTTCTGACCAATTGGAAATAAGCTATTTTACTTGGAAATAGTTTCAAAACTTTTGATATACAAAACTGGTAGAGAAAACAAGCTTGCAACTGTAAGAATTGTTTCAAAAAATTGTTTTTGCTTCCAAAAAACATGTATTTTTTTTCTTTCAAACAATTATGTGGTACTTTGCAGTGCTGCATAAAATTCCAGTAAAACCATTATAGTTTGTGGTTGTGATGTGGCTAAATGTGAAAATGTTCAATGGGTTGGCTTTTGCAAGGCACTAAGAATAATGACTGATTTAAGCAATAAAATATTCTTCACCTGAATAATCCCACAAGTCAGGAAAGCATGAGCAGTGGCTAAGAGAAAAAAACAGAACAAGGTCCACGAAGTTGGTGCAAGAGGAGAACTTTGCTTATACGGATGTGGCCTTAAAGGCATGTGTTCAATTTCAAACTCAAACACTCCTCAGAAACCTCCCAGCAAGGTTGATGACAGAAAACTCAGCTACATCAGCCCAGTGCTTGGTGATGACATTAGCCCATGGATTTCTAAACAGCACAGAATTAAATCCCAAAATAAAATAAATACAAATATAAACTGCTTGAGTTGGTTGTTGACTTTGCTCAAACACAGCAGAGGCCCCGCTGGCTGCAGCAACCTTGTGTGGACTCTGTCAGCTCACAGGGATTCACTGAGGTCAACAGAGATATTGCCCTTGAATCCAAGGGTGCTCTCAGTTTATTGGTTCTTCCTATTTGGCCTCCTGCAGCAGAGTCGGTTGTTAATTTAAATCAGAGTTTTTATTTGTCTTTGAGAACTGCAGGCCAAAAGAAAATAACTTTGATTGCCAAGAAAATTAAATGCACAAAACAAACCGTTATAGCTTAATATTAGATTGATAATGACAAAACCCAAGATTCACAATAAAAGCTTACATACATCTTTAAGTAGTTGGTACCAAGCTGTTGCAGACATCTGATGTGAATTACACACACACACACACACACACACACACACACACACACACACACACATATATATATGTCTGCACCCCATTGAAAACCTCATGATTATTCTGACAAATATTGATTTCTGAACTCTTCCTTAGTTACCTCTGTCTGACAACTATTACTTTTCCCAGCCCTGTCCAAGTTATAATTTAGTCTGCCCTGCAACATTTTTAAAGTTCACTTCAAATTTCTCTGTAAGTTACATGGAAAAATAACTATTATTTGTATGTAGAGAAGAAGGCGGCTTGTCTCTCCAAATATGGTGAAAAAATGTTTTAGCCTCAAGAACTAAAGAAAGCCCCCTTATTTTTAGTCTAAAAGTGTTTTGAAAGGAGCTATATCAGAAAATAGTGGACATATTGCAGATGGTCAAATAATCTGTCTTATGCAGTCAAAACAGCAGGAGCTTAATAACCTGGTGTGAGAATGTTTAAAGTGTTGATATTCGTGATGCTTTGGCAAAGATACGGATGATCTTCCCCGTTTATCTGCTGACATGCTGTCGGGCAGTTGGGTAGAAGGCAGTGGAGAGGAAGAGAAAGAGTCTGCTGCTCTTTCTGTGTCCCTGGCTAAGAATCCCCACCCCCAACACTCTGCTCTTTCTTCCCCCATGCTGTTTGTACTCTAATATCTGTCTCCTTTTTCTTGGCTTCAGCAATGAAACTGTTTAATATTTAATCACCTGTAGCTCACCAGGAAGACATGTTTGTCTGTGGGTTGTATTACTTATTTTAGAACCTGTTGTAGCTCTGAACTGACTTCATGTGAACCTCCAACCACAATAGGTAGTGGTTATATAAAATGCTGTTATCACATTGCATCTCATGGGGAACGCAGAAAATATGTGAAGGTAACTAAACAGAAACCAGATAAATAACAGATGTTTTTGTCATGCTTATATCTAAAATCTGTTCTTGCTATTTCTCAGTGACGTTAGGGATTTTAGCTGCAGGTAGACAGATATATGTATGGTATTATGAAGAAGACTGAACATGTATGAATCAAAGTATTGCTTTTCATTTTTAGTTTGTTATGGAGTGATCAAGGAGCATATTTGAATTCAATGGCGTGTAGTCAGGAGAGACAGGTGGGGTCGCCTCAACAGTAACCTTGACGATTGAAATAGGTTTATCGTAAGTAAAACAGATGCTAAAAATGATCAGAGAAAATTAATTTAAATACTTTTCAAAAAATTAGTTGATTGGTAATATTATATTTTCTATGGTCAAAATCACTTGCGCATTTCCTTTTGAGGCCGGTGCAGTGCAGTGCCTCACCTCTGGTGGTGCTGTGTCACAAATAGTGAGCCAATCAGGCAGCTGGCGTCTAACCATTACCGTCTCCCATTATAAGACTATTACAACTATTATACTTGTTTAGTTACACATGTTTTGATGATGTTCTACAGTCTAATACATTTAAAGAATGTGACTAACATATTTAGTGTTTTTGATCAGCCATACATGAGAAGTGAAAATGCATAGGGAGAGGCAGGAAGTACCATGTCTCATTGATAGAGGGCAGTGCTGAGACCTATAAGCACAACAGCCAACAGGTACTCTTCTTCTATGCATTAAAAAGACAAAAACAGTGTGAAAAATACAAAAAAATATAGTTGGAATACAACTTCCTTGGCAATACTTCCCAGTAAAGCTGCCAGATTTTTAACAATGAAAGAAAAATGAGACATTTATTTTATTTTATTTATTTATTTTTTTTACAAAAGAGTGATAGAGATATTTGTCAAGGTCAATAGACTTAATATAAAGACAAATGTAAAACAATACACAATTTTCAATTTCAATTCAAAAAAAGAGAGGTCAGTCAAAGAAAAGAAAACAAATTTAACAAATTTTACTTCCTATTAAATGTGGTTTTATTTTCCGTGCTATATTGTATGGAACTTACCAAAGCACAGTTAAAAGCTTACATTAGTTAAGGTCAAAATTGTATTGAATTGTACATTTGGTTTTAGGGGAGTCAGTGTCTCAGCACACAACACTCTGAACTCATTTCAGTCAAGGGTATCGTTTTTCTCTGTTCTCAGTTTTATGACTCTAATCTAAGCCAAAAGCACACAACAAAAGATATCATAATTTTCCAAGTGCTGACTGACTTTAAAAAAAAAAAAAAACAAGGTCACTGATCCCCAGAAGGGATTCCTGTCTTTAACAGTCTGTCTGATTGTTTTCCATTTTTTTATCTAGGCAGATGCTTGAGTCATCAGCCTTTCTTAGCTAAGAAAGATTCCTCTAGAATGAGCTATGGCATCGAAAAGAGTACACAGAGATATTGTGAAAAATCCCTGGCCTTGTCCCTGGTGAGAAATTGGAGGCCGGTGCAGAAGGATATGTATCCTGTATACTTCTATATTCCAGGACAACCTGCTCAAGGCAGATTTATCATTCTAAAAATCATAAGTTCTCAGAATTGTCAAACTGCTATGCTTTTGTGGATACACACCAGACATCTGACTGCTGTCTATTGGGTTACGACTAAGATGTTTATAGGTGTTACAACAAAGAACCAGACCCACAGGAAGATTCCTCACCAAATGCAATGACCAGTAATGTGGAGGAAGGCACAGGGATTATATGAGGTCAAACAGACTGAATCTGAGATGCAAAAGATGGTGTTGGATAATGAGGAATGTGACAGAGGGGCATGTGGAGCAGAGCCTAACATGTGCAGAAACATCTGGAAAACGTTTACAGGCTTAAAGGCCACGATCTCCGAGTTCGGCAAGATTCAAAGAAATCGCAGGACACATTATCACTTCGACGGATGATTGATGTGCTGTGAAAAATAGAATGGAAAGTATATGTATCAGTATGCTTTATGCAGTCAATTTACAGTAGGCCAATCAATCTTGTGAGGCCGTTCAACTTTAAATTAATATTCATGTGAGCAAAAGACATATACAGAACTAAAAACCTTCTGCAGAAAGTGGACTCCTGCTGAACCATGCAAAGACTTGTTCACCGGTGTGTCTTTAACTCAGGCAACATAAGTCTTAAAACAGATCAGAGAAGTGAACACAGCACAGTGGAAAAAAAAATAAAAACATTTCAATCACTGCATGATAAGTTGTGTTATAAAATAGAATCTTGTGGATTTTAAAAAGTGGAGCATCTGCTTCAACATTTTTTAAAGAACAGGAGCAAAGTTATGGTTTTGTTTCCCGTTTTCGGAGAATCCCTTAACTATCATAATGATAGATTTCTTCATGGAACCATTGATGAGCATGTAAGCTTTTTGTGGGTGACAGGTTAGAGGTTAAACTAGCCAGCTAAATTTTATTTGCACCCTCCTGTGCATTCTTAGTAGGTGGTGAGATGGCTGGGTTTTGGAAGTTGGTGATGAAGGTGCTAGGATTGGTGTAGTAATGTAATTTTCCAAATATGCTCCCCCATTTTCAACTGAAATACTAAGATGAAACATAGAAGTCAGTTTACAGATATAGGGTTGAGTGGTTTTCATTGTGAATAATAATTTGCCATTGGTTACATTTGCTTATTTGGTGGAGGATGTTTTCAGATATTTTGCTCCAGAGAATGAAATAGAGTCTATACAAGTTAGCAAGAGATCTTTACAAAATTTATTAATAACTCTCGATTTCTCCCTGACAGCTTTATGAACAAACTGACACCTCTTTGAGCTTACTTCCTACATTGCTTACAGGCCAAAGTCTGTATCGAATACACATCACATCACTAGAGCTAAATGAAAAGATTAGTAATGGAAATCAAAAGATGTTGCCTATGATGCAGCTAATAAGTCGTGTTAGTTGTGCTGCCATTTAACAAGCAAATGTTGCCGTAATGAATATCTGCTCAGGCTCTAATTTGTATTCCTTACGCTTAACTGTGACTCTTCCAACAGCAGTTGAGCAAGCCATCTATCAACAAGAGTAAGTGTGACTCTTACTTATAATGTTGTCTGGACGCTTACGGTGTTTAAAAAGTGTTTACATTATAGCCTTTTTCTCCTCTGTTGCTGCTTTGGTCTCGCTGTTACTGAACCTCAATGCAAATCTTTTTTTATCTGCTTACACAATACACAATGCAATGAACAGCCTGGTAGGGGTGTGTTTGTTTGGGTTTTCTTTGTGTCTTATTCCAGCATGAAAGGCAGACATCAGTGGGGTTGTTCCCCACTTGCACTGTTAGTAAATTAGTGTTGCCATTAAAGACAGGAGTGGCAGGGGAAATAAAAGCAGTGGCGTGAATTTGTCTGTGCTACACTGATTTCCAGCCCTAAACTCTCTCCAGACCAGGAAGCTGCAATAATTGGGATTCTGACAGTATGTTATGGGGATTCATTTCCTGCTTTTGCCTGCTCCCTCCTCCCTCTTCTTTCTCATGTAATCATGTCTGCACTGCTCCTTCCTATGCACTAGATCCCCCTAACTCGTCTCATCTACGGCCACTCTTGATTCGAGAATTTAAGACTTTTCTCTTTACCCAATTGCTTTGTTGCAACAGGGACCTTACTTGACAATACTTGTTAGAACTGATGCCATCCTCACCAGGAGACAATTTACTTTTTACAATGTATTTATTTAAAATAGGGTCAATGTACAATATACATTAAACTCAGATTGTAGATCAGGTGATAATTTCCACATGTATGTCCCAGAGACATTTAAGGTCTCTTGTCATGTTCCGAATTCACCTTCAGATAGTTATCATCCATGTGACATAAAGATAGCCAAGTAACATTTCACACAATTATTTAATTTACTTGAAAATGTTCATTATGCAACATTTATAATTATGAAGATAGGAATTTGTCCAAACAAAAATAAAAGACAAAAGGGTATTGGGTCAAAATATGACTGAAAGCATAAGTTGACATGAATATGTAAAGTCATGAAGTCAATTTTAATTCCTTTTGACTGCAGTAAATGGCTCCAGATCAATTAATCAATTCACCAAATCGCATCACCATTTTGTACCAACAAATTGTGTTGTTTCCTACTAGTTCTGTGAACAATCCATTTACCATACTTTGGGCTGAAATTGGTGAATCCTCTTATTTTTTTTTTTTTCTGGAGTCCTTTATTTTAATGGATTAAGACATTAAATGCTCAAAATGATTCACATCATGTGAATAATTTAATTAAATTATTATCTAAAACATTACCATATTTCTCATTTATGAAAACTGACTAACAATAACTATGCTGGTAGATATTTTTCGGAGCAGGTCAACCACCTTTCCTACATTTGACAATGAGTATAATGTATAAAATTAGTTGGGATAAGTTATCAAAACCAGTTAATAACAAGACTGCAGACACAACATGACAGGAAGCTAAATGACCAACATTCTAACCTCTGGAGGTGTGATTTTGTCTCAACCTCCAAAATGTTAGCTGCAGATTCTTTAAGTCAGTTGCAGAGTTGAACGTGCATGAATTTGACTTGCTTGTGCAGCACATTCTGCAGATGCTAGATTGAATTGAGTTCTGAGGAATTTAGAGGGAAAGTCAACAACTCAAAGTGGTTGTTGTGCTGCTCCAAATCTTTGTTAGCCAATTTTTCTTTATGTTAGAGAACATTGTCTTACTCAAAGAAGCCATAGCTATCATGAAATAATTTTCTGTGAAAAGGTGTGTTCTGTGTGTATGTTCAAAGTAACATTCGCATGAGAAATACTTAGTTTTACCACCAGAACATTGCAATGGATGAATGGATAGACACTGACCAAAAGCTGTGCCTTCAAAACTACAGAAGGGCCGATGTCATTGGAGATGCCATTGTCAGACTTATAGAAATCCTTAAATTTATTTCTGTTTCCTGCTTAATACACATCAGCTTTGGGGTAAAAAAAAAAAAAAAAATCATGTGAATAAACCACACATATTACACCTACTGACAGGTACCATGAGGAAGAAAAACATTGTAGTTTTTACATTTCACCTGTCAGTGGTGATAATGTTATGTGCAATCAGTGTGGGTGCAAATATGTCAAAACATCTGTCTCAATTTGACAAAAGTTAATCTGATAATCTCTACCTTTAAAGTCATGTTCACCTCTCTACGCCGCCCTCGCAATATGAGCTATGCAAATTTATCTTTAGCTCCCCTCAGCTACATCTTAGAAAGCTAAGCAAACAACAGCATATTGGTCACTACGCTTTCCCCACAGCCTCTCACACCAACACATGCAACCAAGAAATGAATCAAATTGTTATCTCTGTGACAGTTTATCTGCTTCCAAACTTTTATTGCTCAATAACATGAGGCACACTCCCACAGTTGAGACCCTTGAACTCACAATAGTATGGGGTTAGATGATCAGATTACATTGAAAGACACACATGGGCATTGTTAAGGGAGTTTGCAATTCCACCCATGAACATGGCTCTCGTTGTGCCCCAATGAGGGGAATGCTTTTCAATCTGGAGAAACCGGCGAGGGCAAAGAAAACCTGATGTGACACTGTGGTGAACCATCTCCTCAAGACTCTGAGGGGAAATTAGATCTGTCTTTTTAGGACTGTCTCTGCTGAAAGGCCTTTGCATGGTTCCTTGCATTCACTGCAGTTCTTAGAGAGGAAACTTAATCTCACTTGTAAGACAATTGCAGAGAAAAATACCTTTGCAATTTGCTGTAAGCACCACCTTATGTTGTCAATATTTTGACAGATTTCTTGACAGCATAATTATTTGTCAGTATCCCTGCCAGCGGTTTAATTGTTACATGCGTAATTACATGTTTAGTTGTAAAGATGTTGGAAGAGAGCGTTTGTTGTACAAAACAGTGTCTGAGTCTTGATTCCTCTGTGAGTTGGTGGGGCAGCCTAATTCCATAATGAAAGAGGATATCTTACAAACCCTTTGATGGCACTTCTCATAAATCAATTCATTACCCCATAATATTGGCAGGCAAGGCACATCTTTCACAGATCAATTTATTATCCAACCTCTTGCAGCTGAAAGGCAGTGGTTGACCACAGCTCCAAAAGCTGATATCAGTTTTCTGTCTTTAGGAAGCTGACTGGAGAGCAGACAAGCTATGCCTTCCATCAAAAAGAGGTTTCTAACAATGGCGAAACCACCAGAATAATATCAGTGTTACTGTGTTGTATTTTCTTTCAATAAACTTCACAATCATTTATCCTGAGATTTATAACTATTTGCATGGTGTAAAAAAACAATGTCCTGCATCACATTTCACATTAGAGATTGTATGTTCCTATTTAAAGCTTTCATATTCAGTTACTACATTAAATGTTCAAAATGGGCAATAATGATGAAATTCTATTTTCAAGTACTTATTTCTTGTAATTAGAAATTGTTCATTTCTTTTTTGTTTTATGTTTTTGTAGACCATAATACAGTCAAATTGTGTGAGCATGAAGTGACCTCATCTCTTATGTATTCCAATTTAATTATATCCTCCAATCACCACTCGCTTTTTGGCCAATCAATTACCCTTACTTTGGTGGTAAAGAGAAGTCAGTGGATCAGAAAGTAATCCGATTTCTAGTCATATTACAACACTTAAAACTGAATCAACAACAAAAAATAAATAAATATATATCAGCAATAAATCTAATACCACTGTGTCATTATTGGATCTTAGTGTTGAGTTTAACACAGATGATCGTAGACCAGTAATTGACGGACTGGAAAAGTAGGTGGGATTATCCAGTACTGTACTAGATTAGTTAAGATCTTATTTGGCAGGACAGAATTACTTTGTACCATTTGCAATTTGCAAATCTGAACAAATAGATGAATTCCTCACAGCTCCATTCTTGGGTGACTTTTATTCAATGTGTGTTTTGGTGTTATTTTCTTAATGTATTTCTTGTTTTTAATATAACTGTATTCATTTCTCTTTATGTTTCTTTATAAGCTATTTTAAATACCCTTGTTTTAAAATGGTGCTATACAAATAAACTTGCATGGCCAACTTTGAAAGATGAAAGGAAAGTGGAAATCTCTATCTTTAAATTCACCACATTCACAATGAATTTCATATATATAAATATATATTTTAAAAAAAACATTATGAATGCTTCATGCACTTTCTAGCTATTTTTAAATGCTTCTTGCTGGCCTATGTTCCATAAGAAGATGCTTGTGTCGGCCCTTATTAGTAGTCATTGAGCTTGCCCAGCAGTGTTTGTAAGGCTGCACCCATCCCATTTCCCTCCCAGCATACAGACTCCGGGGAAGTGCTGTAATTACAGACTCACATATGAGAGGCAGGAATAAACCGATCAGAAGCACAGGTGGGTGGTTTGAGGTTCTTGGATGGATCAGCATGACTCCAGTCTGCAAGCTATGCATGTCGTGCTGCGTCGAGTGATCAAGACCTCTAACAACAATGGCCAAATACCACCTGCCAGACTACGGATAGGGCAGGGTGCAGGTAAATGTTGGGTGCATCGATGTTTTGAAAAGCTTGATCAATTCTCCTTTGAGAGATTCCAATTTACAGAAATGTGGCCAGTTTTGAAAAAAAACTCTACTTATTGTCCTGTTAAATAAGTAGAGGCACTTCACCAGCATTTTGACAAATTAAATGTCTTTTTTTATGTCTGTTTTGTTGATGAGAAGGGACATATTGGTGAAAAACAAAGCAGAAAATGGGTAATTTTATTATTTTGAAAGAAATATTAAATATAAAAAAATTATATATATGTAGTTTGGATAATGTTAAAATTATTCTTTAATTACACATTAAAAAGTGATAATTTTAACTGCTCACTTCATATGAAAAAACTCCCAATCAGTTATCTAATTTTGTCATGGTCAGGAAGCATTATTCCCACAAAACCTTTAAGAATAATCAAAATACGTCATATTCCAGAACACTTATATTCAAAAATAAATAGGAGATCAATGTACCCGTTATGGAAATGTGATGATGGCTTCAGTTAAACTCTGCATAAAATGTATACCTTTCATCATTTTTTTTTTTTTTTTTTTTTAACGACCTTATAACACTATTGTATTTTACTGAAAATACATTTTCAATAGTGTATATTGAACTACCACACATAGTCATTGCATAAATAAAATCCTTGTCCGGTGGGATCACTCCATTATAGTGGAAAATCACAGTGATTTGTTGGACTTAAAAGGTTGCTAACATAAAAAAGCCACCACATACCTCTACAAACGGTTCCATTTTCCACAGCCTCATTCCCGGCTTTGCACATACAGCGCCCAATGGGTACCATCCATTCTCCATCACCATTGCAGTAAAGCTTTATGGGAACATCCACCTCTTCTGCGTTAGGGATACAAACACCCCTTGCAGCCACCAGCGAGGTGCTCTCTGCTCCAGACAGAGTCTCCTGGAACAGTGCCCCATTAGTGATGATTCGAGGACACTTTCTGTAGAAGACCCGGACTGCGATGAGTGACATGCAGCCGCCGTAGTCCTGAAAGGCCAAGTAAAAGCCGTTTTTCGACACGGGGCCAAAGCTTCGCACCTCCGTATTAATCTTCATCACTCTTCCTCCAAGGTCCACCTGGGAGAAGCTCTCATCTGCTGCAATGGTGTCAACCTTGATCCAGGGATTTTCCATCCATGCCGGGGATGTTCTGGTGGCTGTGTCAGAATCTGATTCATAGTAATATAGATTAAACGTTTCTTTACAGGAGCCTGGGACATTCGGGATGCTACTGCAGTCCCTAACAGAGAATTTCATCTCCACGTGGATCCGCTGTGCACCACGACGTCTGATGTATTTTGTCCGTACCCAGTTGTTCTGATTGCTGTCGAAGACATTACAGACCTGGTACGTCCTGATGGTGTTCATGTGTTCATCGTAGCCGCTCACCTCCTCCCACTGTGGAAGGGCACAGAAAAACAGCAGATAAATATTTTTCTTGTGGTTAAGTTGGGCTGAAACACTAAACTTGAGGAAGACAAATAGTGCTCTGCAATTGAGGGAAACTGTTATTCTGATTAATTTAATTAAGTTTAATTGAGTATTAAAGCACTGGCTGGGTTGCATGTTTCTTATTAATGTAAACTGTCTTACAGTACCGGTAATGCAATTTCTCTAGTGATTAGCAAGTATGTTTTCATGGAGACTTTGTAATAAAGTTGATTACTGCCACTAATCAGCTTACAGTAATATTATGATCAAATTGATTACATGGCGATGACAAATAAAAGTCCTCTGAAAACTCAATCTGCAAGGATGCATTTGATACTTTTAAAAGATTAAGTGAGAAGCAGCTTTTTTGATCTAAAATTTCCAATCAGAACTGAGTGCATACAATATTGCAGTAAGTGGTGGAGTAAGCCATGTTTATATATATATATATATATATATATATATTTTTTTTTTTTTTTTTTTTCCTTACAAATTCTTTATCAGTGTCATGCAATGTTGCAAATTCCTGCAAGCCACAATCAGGAAACTTTTATAAATTGCTTAAATACAACACAGATGATAAATCATAATTTATGTCGTATGAGTTTTTCTTTTAGAACTGAATGGAGCTGTTCAATGCTATTCTAAAGAACTTTCCCATATTGATGCACTTGCAAAGAGTATTCCAGAGAATATTCTTTACTCATATTCTTTACTTGTAAAGAATATTCAAGAGAATATTCTTCATTCAAGAGAATAAAGAATATCATGGAGAGAATAAAGAACATTCTCTTGAATATACGCCTTGTCATTTTGATTTCACACTTTGACTATCCTCTTCAGATGAAACCTCTGCCTTGGCCATGGATCAGAACAGCTTTAAACGCTGCACTGTCCAACCACCAGTGCAGGTCACGACCTCTACCTAAGCATTTCGGCCAAGTGAAAAGAAAAAAAAAAATCTGTTCTCATCCACTGAACAACTTTGCATCTGCACTGCAGACTCTACTTTCTCTCCCCCCTTCACTCTTCACTTCACAGCTGATATAATTTCTCAAATTAGTCCCCACTTAGTGAGGACTTTGACAGATTTTGACGGGCTGGGAGAAGAAAGTCACCCCTCTTGTTACAAACGCGCATTCTATCAAACACTTTGACTAATTAGAACAGCTTTAGTTCTTAAATCCCATGTCCCTCTTAATTATGGCTACCGTGATGCTTGGTTTGACCTAGACCTTTATAACAGCCAGGCTAAACACAGATATCTAATGCAACAATAGAAAATAAAGTTGTGTTTTTTTTCTTTTTTTTCCCCAAATTTAAGTCTTTTTACCTGGAAAGTTTAACTT
Organism: Poecilia latipinna; assembly: GCF_001443285.1. Classification (NCBI taxonomy): domain Eukaryota; kingdom Metazoa; phylum Chordata; class Actinopteri; order Cyprinodontiformes; family Poeciliidae; genus Poecilia; species Poecilia latipinna. The sequence continues at coordinate 62,352 of NW_015113103.1, read as the reverse complement.
AAAAAAAGGCAAAATATTAATAATTTTTAAAGTTGCCTTTCTTTAAAACATACATGACATACACAATATACACTATGAACCCATTGAAAGAAGGTAGAAAAACTGCTGAGCAAAACAATTTGAATTTTCACATTTGTTTAAAAACAGCTGTCTCCCTAAGGGTCATCACTGCGGCGTTGAGGACAAAGGCATGGTTGCATGTTTATTTTGCCAGTTTAGAATGCTGGGGTTTAAGGGTAAGACAGTCTTTTGCCCACTACTGACAGACATCATCCTCACAGGTCATAAGCAGCCATTGACCTTCCTACTTGTTGAAGAGCAGTGGGGAAGCTGTGGGCCAATTAAATGGGAGCAGACAGGCTGTTCTGATGAGCACAGAGCGTTGAACAATCGCAGTTTAATAAAATGAATGTGAAGACAGGTGGGGGTGGCTACTAATGAGGGATGCAGGAGAGGGGAAACTCTAGAAAAAAAGTGTTGGCAGTAATGTGGGGGGAAGGGTTGAGTTAAAAAAAAAAAAAAAAAGAGACCCCAAACAAAATGTGTTTTGATGAAGGGCCTCCTTTTGTCCTGTCATGGCCTTTTTGCCCTCCTTTCATCACAGCTAGTGGAGGGAAGCAAATGGGGCATAATAAGAGCCTAACGATCAAGCACAGAGTGTGAAATTAGAAGAAACGTCTTCATTTTCACAGCTTTTTTTACCCTGGCTCTAATCAAGAGGGCTCTAAAAGGGTGGTCATGTGTTTTAACTGCAGCAGGTGGAGGTAACAATGGTGTTGGATGTCAAGATAGATTAGCTAGATGGAAAGAGGTTGCCTCAGATAATGATAGACATGAAAACACAAGGTTATTATTGTACGGAAATCCTGTTATATTTGCCAAGGTGATTTTATGTCCCTGAGCTTTCTTATGTGGATAAGATGTAAATGAAAAATTTTGTTTGTTGATCAAGATCACTGGGAAATTTTTACAAGGTCAATACGCAACGTCTTTTTTTAAAAAAAAAATATATAACTACTTCATCAAGTCTATTAAGAAGGAAATGAGTTTTCATGCTGCACATGCGTTACTGAACAAAGAATCACACTTTTGTGATGAAAACTAAATGGTGTGAAACAGAATGCACGACTAACTCTAGACAAAAGCATCCTGTTTTGTGCGTTAATTGCTCTTGTCGATGATCTGAGTCCAACATTCCTGGACTGCATGGTTCACAAAAATTAAGTCCAATACTTAGACGTAATCCCTCTGGGGATTAATAAAGTATATTCATTCATTCATATACACAATACTTCCTTGTGTATTATTACAAGCATACAAAATTAATTCTAATATACGATTTTAGATTTGGAAAAATATACCAATTTAACAAATGTCGGATGGACCATCAAGACGCTTGAAAAATACATACCAAAAATAGGACTGTCATTGCAATGTATGCATTATTAACAAAGCTATTTACAGGTTCACTCACATGTATGCTCAAGGACCAGCAATCAATTTTTCTTCACATCAGCGATATAGAGACATGATCGATCAGTAGAGTAAAGGACTCTCAGTGTAATATTGATTAAGATGGTTGGATAGAAAATGGGAATTGTAGAGACTTACAGGGACTACAGCACTGTATGTAGAGCTGCTTTCATTTACAGTTGCATAAAATGCTGCAGTTCAGTGATGCTCACTATGATTGCGGTTCAGAATCAATATCACTTGATGAACTCCAGGAGAAAGTACAACTATATGAGTGAATGATAACATCAGTCTTTCATTGGTAAAGCTAAGAGGATTGTGTAGTCTGGAATTACATCTACAGCATAAGTTTTAAGAAATACATTGTTCTAAATGCAAAATAGGTAAAATAATAACAACACTCTTATATAAGAGATTTAGTCTGGCTTTTAGTAATTACCAAATCTTCAGGTTAAGCATGTTTCAAATTTGAATCATAGTTGCCTAAAAAATTCCCAATTTATAACCAGCTACCTCTGTTCAGAGCTTGAAGACAGGGGACTGAATTAACAACATCTTAATATAGACATGTGTTTTTATTTAGCAGTATTAAGATTAAAGTTGGAAATGCAGCATGCATCAATATTTTAAGATTTCCTTAAGGGCCACAAGTCAAAGAATGTCTGATTGGAATGGTTTGTATTTTGTTTCTAGTAGAATATTCTGCACTGAGTCTTGACTAGCAAAACACGGACATACACAACCAACAATTCAAATAAACACATGATATGCAAGACAGCAAACAAACATATGTAATTAAATATTTAAAAGTACTCTTCATCCTTCATGCAGAAGATTGTGGGCCTTACTGCTAATCTATATTTCATAGGGGTTGAACCTGCATGTTGAGTGGTATTTTTGGAGACAGTAAGAATCAGTACATTTGTAAAATGAGTATAAGTACTAGTTCGATTAAAATGAGCTTTAGGTGCTTTAAAGAATCTGTAATAATTTTAAAATAACTCATTCTAGTTTGAACAGTCCATAAATTGGAGTTTCCATATCTGTCTCATTCAAAGGTGGCCATAATGTGAAAGAATTCAAATATATATATATATATATATATATATATATATATATATATATATATATATATATATATATATATATATATATATATATATATATTTTTTTTTTATGTTTTCACAAACAGAATTAAGGTAACTTGAATGCTGAGTCATTCATACATTGTGTGCATAGCAATTAAGAGAGTGAGAATTTTCCCATGATCCCTATACAATCACATGTGCTTTTACAATGTCAATAGGATCACAGAAAAGTGTTAAAAAATGTGCTCAGAAAAACAAACATGAAGCTACCAGAAACCAATTCTTCTCCACTGTTTTCATATTTCAAAACTGCAACCTACCTCAAGTTCCCAGAAATATGTTTTCTTTTATTATTTGAGATATTTATGTTTCATGTTAAATATTCACTTTAACATGAAAACCATAAAACATAATATTTTCCATTCAGCTGCATAATGAGTTTGCACAGTATGTGTTGTCCAATAATTTTGAACACACAGCTAATGCCCAAAGAAAGCCAAAACTTCTCTCTTGCTTTCATAAATATTCATGTCTATTCATATTCTCAGAATTTGGACAGGCTCTACCTCGGTTAATGTTAGTCTTTAGTAGCGTGACTGAAAATGTTGATACTATTACTGAGTTTTTGAACATCTTTTTGGTTCAACTCGCCCTACAGGCTGTCCCTAACTACTTCAGACTGATACTGAACTTTCCTGATGGTTAATCAGGTAAAATTGTATAAATCAGAACTGTTTAGCACTTCTCAAGACACATTGATTGACAAGAAATATCCTGATGTTTAAATATCACAAGATTTATTTGCACTCTTTTTCTGTAAATCTTGTTTGCTTCTACAAAATTCTTCCAAATGAGAAAAGACATAAAAATTTAATGCTCAGTTCAAGGGCAAACTGTACGTATCAGGAATTTGTGTTAACCTTCATGGAATTAACACCGCCACAAAGGCAACTGAAAACTACATGAAAACAACGCCAAACCCCACAAATTGTGTAACGCTGATATCGCCTTTCAAGGATGGTCTGAACACAAAACAGAAGCAGAAAACTCTGTCTGGTGGCATTACAAATGCCCTTGAAAAGATTTCATGCAGAAAGCAATGCCATTAAGTTGTTGAGAATTTCCCTTTTCTTGCACATCTGGAAGACAGTAACAACCAACATGCAGACGGTCAGGAAGTTTGTTGGCTGCATCACGTAGGCCACAAATTAATTCTTCATGGACACTGTCTTCAACAGCCAGTCAGATTTGTGATAAATACTTGTATTTCTTCCCAGTGAACAAACTCTAAAGGGCTATTCTTTGCCATATCATGAATTCAATGCTATGCGAAGCACTTAAAAATCCTATTTTCTAGTTCTATAACAGTAAATTCAATAACCAAAAATATTTTTTAGGAAAAAAACCAACACATCAGTCAAGCAGTGGAATGCATACACTGTCAGAACAATCAAACATTTAATGTTTTCATTGTTTTCACACAACATAAACCTTGTATTTATCACATCTTGTCACTACAGTGTTTGAATTAACTTGACCAAGCCTCATGATACAGAGCCACATTTCATATCGCCGCTCAATCACTGACAAAAGTAAATAAATTATTCACTCAAAAGCAGAGAGAGAAACCCAATGGAAAACTCTCGGGGCACATTCACCCTGTTTGCAGTTGTGGGAAATCTGTCAGAGCAAGAGTACCTTCCCTAGAGGGACAGTGGACAAATGACACCCACTGTCTGCATTCAATTACTACGAACGAGGCCATGGGAGCCAAATCCTGAAGGAAAGTGGGCCTCACAGAGAGGAGAGACTTACCCACTCCAAGGCTTAAGTAGAACTGTCTGCTGTAGCCTGCCTCAACTTACATTGTCCACTACTAATGTACAACACATGAAGCAAGAAGAAAGGTTCCATCTTTTTCTTCCCTTTCACAATGCTTACATGTGGATCATATTTGCATGTGCTCTTGAATCATTCTAAAAAACTAATTTCACAGAGTTTAATTGTTAATCACATCAAATTAGTGGTCTCCAGCTATCCAGTTTCCAATTACTCTCAAGACATAAGAGAGGCTATATTAGAAAGAAGTCTTGATGGCTTGCTTGAATTATCCACAATTATTTGTACACAACCAGAAGGCAATAGAGAATAGTTCTGATGAATCAAGACAGATGTCCTTAGCAAACATTTTTTAAGCATGCAGTCCACATCCCATTCCTGCAAAAGGCCTGCTGTGTCATGTGTCCCTAAGTGACACTAGATGTATTGCATCCTCGTACCGCACCACATTAAAACACATCCATAACGATAACCTAACCCACACACACTGCCTTATTATGTTCTCAGTCTATGCAGTGGACCTCGATTTCCCCTCCACAGTAGTTGTGTGTGCTCCCTGGGGCCATAAGTCTATTTCTAAATGGCTGCAGTTGTCAGCTGTAAGAAAAACATTGACCACTTAACCCTGCACTGCTAGCCGGCTATATATCAGTTCACATAGTCATATAGTAGATATTCAGTAAGTCTTGTTCAAGCTGCAGTCAGTGTACCAGCGACAGATGATCACTCAGTTCAAATAAGGTTTTTAAATAGCACCAAATCACCAGAAAAAGTCATTCCAGGACACTGCACAGAAAAGGTAAGCAGATGCAAATTCAAATTGAATTGTCGTCCAGTCCAGTAGATTTAGACTGTGTTATTTCAGAATTATAAAGCACCAATTTGTGGGAGAAATTGTCCAGAAAAAGCAGCTAACAGATTGCATCAAGTCTTGACTTTAATTCAATTTCCACAAGAGAAAAATAACTCCTTTCAAACAAAAAGGACCAACCCGACAGCATTTGGCATCTGCCTTGGTCCACTGGAGTGTGAAACAAAAAGGAAAGAAACAAACATCAAAAAAAAAAAATGCAGGGAAAGATGACTACCATACAGCAACAAAAGTTATTAACATTTAGTCACCTCTTACAAACCTGGAATTTAGTGCAGTTGACCCTCTAACTATGAATGCATTTGAAAGATAATTCTTATGAATGCAGATGACACAAAAATGTCCAGAATGTAAATTTTCCTCTGTACACAAATGTGCAGGATTGCTGTGGTAAGCCATAAGCTAGACTGCTGATTTCCTTTGGAAACCTTCTTCTGTATGCTTCACATGTGGTGTGTCTCCCGTGCTGCATTTTCTTTCCCTTTCTGTCACCACTACGATGTCTGCAAAGAAGCCATGGCAGTGAAGGCATGTTCACTTCTGGAGGCATTTAAGAAGGTGTGTGCAACGTGTGCAAAGCTTCTGTTTCCAGCATTATGCAAAAAAAAACAACAAAAAAATAACAGTTTTCTCTCACAGAATAACTCTAGAAAAAGTCATTGTTATGGCAAATTTTTGTGACAACTTGTGCAGGCAAAAACAAGTGTCGATGAACCAATTTCATCTTTGTTGCAAGCCTTATGATGTGTCATTAATGCTTCCCTAGCATGATGACTTCACTCAGGAGGGTTCTCATCTAAAATAATTATTTTAATATAGTGATTTGCTATGCTTTATATTTTAAGAGAACATACAGTCTTTCATTATGCAAATTGCTTTGGTGAAAACAATTAAATGTGTAGTTAGAGGTTCCACTGCATTTAGCAATGCTACTTTGGATGCATGAATAATCATGACTATATTGAATGGAAGCTGTCTGTTAAATAGTTCTTTAAGTAAAAAATTACATACTTAAATCTTGCTTTTTAATTTACACAAAGACTAATTTACCCTCATTTTACTTAGCAGGAAAAATTAGCGTCATACTTGCGTTTTCATAAAAAAATTAAATAAAAAAAAAAACCTGTTCAGTGATGTAGCTACAAAGGCAAATCCCTCTATAAGCTGCCTCTGGTCTTTTATAAACTAAATAGGTCTTCAAAAATGTGAACTATCAAGAAAGAAGCCAACATGACCAGCCTGGAACAAAACAGTAGGCATTAGTTTGAACTTCATGTAGTGGATATATGGCCCTAAACATTTAGGGCGATCTCTTAATCTTATAACCAACTCGCCATGCAAGTGAAATATGATGAGTACATCACAACCTCAACAAGCGAAGTCCAGTTAGCCAGTAGGAAGTTGACCTCAACCCACCAATCAACCTCAAACTTTTTATAGAAAAAATGTTCAGAATGCACCTCAGTCATGGTTTGAAGTAGGGGTGTGAAATTATGTGGTTCAGGTGTGCCGACACAGAGATACAGCTACAGGTTGTGGGACACCAGAACTCAAGGACTGGAGTTTAACATGTGGGTTCAAATGTTTTGTGACAGGATAATGTCTAAGTCAAAGCATTGCAGATTTTGGCCCTTGGGGTGTCAGATGTTCATGTTGTTGTATATGTTCATGTTGAGGAACACCACGATTAAATACCAGAAGGGGCATGAAATTTGATTTAAAAAATCCTAACCCTTTGGAACAAATTTATAGATATTTAAATTGATTTGATACGGTGTATTCATATATCCTGTACAATAAACATTTCCTTAAAAGGCAGTTATATAATATATCTGACCACTTGTTTAATTTTCCACTGGGATGGAACATATCTCTTGTAAAGTTAGAGAATATACTGAGTATATGCAGAGTCGTGAAAGCCACATGCTGGTTTCATGCATTGCTTGACGTTACTGATCTACCAGCTAAGCCCATGAAGCCAAGCACTGCAGTATAAGTGTAAGACAATAGGTTCTGTTAGGCACCTCTTGCTGTTAAATTGAGGAGGAGGGCTGGCCATGTTTCTACACCTGTTGCCTTGGGCCCAAAGCGATAAGCTATCTCCAACACTCTCATTTTTCACCCTTCAGTAGAGGGGCCTCTTAACAAGCTTGGACAAATGAATATAAAAACTTCAGCGTCTACACTGATAAGACCAATCTATACCTGAATAAATCCTGGGGATTAGGGACTTAGAATTTCATTGGGCTCCAACAGCGGTATACGGAAGTCTTTCTAAGACCTAAGATTATTTGGCATAAAAATCAACAAATATCTAATCCAAATCAAAACATACTTTACTAATCCCAAAGGGAAAATAAATAACATGAGAGCAAATGTAAAAGCAGTCAGATACTGTAAAAGATTTTCAGTAAACTAAATGTGTGACTAGAACATTCAAGTTAGTCAAACATTTTGACAGAACACCAAACTAGAACAGAGATGATCATTAAGGACTTCAGTCCATGCTTCTCAAACTGTAGCGTAAGTACCACTGATGATACTTGGACTCTTTATTACTAGCGAGGAGACAATTTAACACAAATACTATTGTAGTAAACATTAAAAAATATCTTGTTATAGAACTGATAAATGACAAGAGTATAAAAGATGACTTGTTTATGATGTTTGCATTATCAGAAATGTCTCAAAATAAAAGTACAGTGGAGAAAATTCATAGTACAAGATAAATCTGATCAAAAGGTACAGATTTCGGAGAGTCCACAGTCTCTTGGGCTGGAGCCAGTTTTGTCAATATATTGACATATGTGTTTTTTTTTTTTTTTTATTGCATGCAATAAATAAAATATTTACAACATTTCTAATTATCTTATCTAAAAAGTCTTCTATACATATAGCATTATTTCTTTAAAGTTCTTCCTACATCCACAGCAAGAAATTACCCTGGATGTGATACTAACTATGCCAGGCTTTTCCAGGAGAGAGAACAAAAATAAATACGGGACATTAAGAATGTGCCTAAAACTCATTACTTCGTCCAACAAGCTTGAGGCAAAGGCTTCAGTCAACAGTGGGGTAAAGAAGTAATTGTTTTTAAATAGCTACATGCCAGTTGCTGAGATAAAAATTGGAAAAGAAAAAAAAAAACACAGTTTAGAGGGCTGAGTCAAGTTTTCTTTGCAAATGCGTAACATATCATACTGTCAAAACATTCATTCACTGAAGAAAGAAAAGAATAAAAAAAGGATCAGAGGGGCAATAACCCTGTGAAAGTTAACTGGAGAAAAGTGCTTGTAGCCATTTGTGTTCTGTGTTCCCCTGTAACTAAAACCTGAGTCTGGGAATGACATCAAACAAAGTTTAACTATCTTCCCGTTACAGGTTTGAAAATCACTTTTATATTCTTATAGATATGCAGAGAATTCAGGGGAAGAATTTTTAATTACAAGTGAAGAATACTGTAATTTATTTGTACTTCGAGACACTTCAAGTTCTTTGCGTAGTACTGTGTGTGTGAAAAACTGTAGACAAAATTCATAAAATATGTAAATAAGCTGTTTTTATGCAAAGCAGCAACTGGAATTTGAGGTCAAAGTAGGTTGAAACTTCAAACAATTTAAATTCCAAATGCAGAATTTGAAACAAATGAATAAAAATGTTACGTTTTGTTTGTTTTTCACTTATCTGAACAGTAGTACAAAAGTATTGTGTCGTCCCTCAGTATGTTGGTGTTATGAAAACTGATTTACTGAGTTTTTTTGTGTTTTTTTTGGTGGCAAAAAGTTTGAAAAGAAAACTTTAGAATTTCCACTTTGGCAAGCTGGCTATGTAAACATACTGAGTGAATGCTTTGCTTTATGTAACATTTTTCATATGTGAAGAAAGGATGTGATGTAAATTGTGTCTGAGGTGTTGCTAATATCCCTGTGAGCACATTTGAGCAAGATTTAGCAAGACAAGAAGAAATCTGTACTTTGCTATTCACTGTAAAAATTAGGAAGGTGTCAGCTTCCTACATTGTGCCTTCAACAAGAAAAAGAAAAGACAAACAACTTTAAAAATGTATGATTAAACTGCCGATGGCCTTTTTTGCGTTGCAGAAAAAGACCCATTGTAACTCATCAATAAACCACAGAGAACTAAGAAATTGAATAAAATCAGCAGAGGATTTTGAAATGCCCCAGGAAAAAAGTCTGCTGTGCTTTTTTTTTCTTTTTTGGGCTTAGTCTAAGAGGTCTAAATCTTGTGGTAAGGTAAAAAGTGAAGGGTAGAGAGACGCTGGTTTTGGCTGCTTTAAGTAGGCCTGGCTTGCATGTGGCTAGGAGCAACCACTGCTCTGGCAAACCATTTGGAAATACCGTGCATCACACAGTAATAAGGCCCATATAACACATTACTTCCAGTCTGGAAGTTTATTAGTCTCCATGTTCCTTATTCACCTTGAACTACTTTTTATGACTAAAAAACCACAGGGAGTTATGCATATTCAAATACATGGATGTTATGTGTGAATCTAAATAAGGCAAGAAACTTCCTTGTCAAAAATCTACAAGTTTATATTTCTTCTCTTTTCTTTTTTTTTTTTTTGAAAGAACAAAAGTCTAGCTCACACTGAAGCCATGCTGGGACACTGATTAATCTTTTGACCTCAAAGTGGGAAACCAAAACACAGCCTACCAACAGAGGATACGTATTCATGGGGGACTGAGCCAATTTACACATTAACTACATATACACAATTAGTAAAGAGTGAATCACCTCACACTTTGTTAAAAAAAATGGCTTTCCCCTCTGGCCCTCTGAATAGCCATTTGTGTTCACTTTACTTTCAGAGTTGTTCTTTTTTGACTATATTTGCTTTGTTGATGATGTAGAATAACATTTTCCGTAGGTCTAAATTTGTTTTAGAATTTGAACCAGTTGTCTCCATTGTGGCCATTTTGGCTAATTAAAACTCAATGAAAATGTTATTCTTGATCCTTTGTAATTAACAGTCTTAAATCATTCCATTTAGGTAAAACAGCTTTACACTAAACTCAACATTGGAAGTATTTCGTAATCTTTTTTTTTTTTTTTTTTTTTTTTTTTTCCCCGGTTTTTTTTCCCATATGGGAAGGGGGTTATTTTCACTTTTTTTTTTTTTTTTTGATATTAGG